>NW_027497774.1:0-142574 GCF_021521415.1 Bidens hawaiensis | reverse complement strand
ATTAATTTAGGGAGTGGTTTATGGTGTTCATCCCACTTAATTTTTTAATATTTGTTAAAAGGGTTAGTGAAAGAGAAGAAAGAGAAATAATAATACAAAGCTATTATTTAATTGAAAAGAAGCAATAAAATATAGTGGTTTTTAGTGTAGTTTTGGATTTAGAGATGATGAAGGGGATGAGAATGCTTTAAAGACTTCTAGCTAAATGCTTTATAAGTTATAACTGCAATGTTTTTTTTGTTTGCACGTAAATTGAAATTTTTTTAGATGTGATACTAAACAATGTTATTCATATTATGATATAAATTTATAAGGTTGGGCGTTTGTAGATAAGAAAAAGGGCGCCATTCATGCAATGTAGGCAAGATGGTGCCTAGCACAACCCGATGGCCACCTTCTGAACGACGCCATCCTCTGCAGCGCCACCATAACAACAACGTTTTGAAGATTGGACATTGTACAAAAGTGGGCCCCCTTCCTTTCCTTGGCGAAGAATGAAGAAGAAACAAATGTGCAGGGATTTGTTTGGTGTAAATAGAAGAAATAGAGGCTAAATAAAATAATATTAAAACCCTAATATCTGGTAGGCTGATTCAAACTCTACTATCTGATGGTGCCTAGCACACCGCGACGGCCATTTTCTAAACGACGCCATCCTTCTTCATCACCACCATGACAACGCGTTTTGAAGATTGGATATCGTGCGAAAGTGGACCACCTTCCTTTCCTTGGCGTGAAGAATGCAAAAGAAACAAAGCCCGTATACGTTTTTTAATGTGTGAGAAGGAATTTAGTAAATAAATTATCGTTCATTCTTATATATTTGGTAATTGTTTAACTTTAATATTTTAAGTAGTGTTTTATTCATTCTTTTTGTTATTTAATTTATATTAAATATATTTAAATTTAATCGTGGTACTGATACGTGGCAGGATAACTAGCAAAATCTAGTTCTCTCACAATGCAAAAAACATAGGATTTTCTCATTGTAACGTGGCGGTGACGCGACACAATAACTAGCAACAACTAGTTATTCTACAACATGACAAACAACCTAATCCATACTCCTGTTTTGTAGGTTTTTATTATTTCTAGATATATTTAATTAACTACTTTAATAATTGATTTTCTTTTTTGAAACACCAACAAACATAGAATATTTAGGTATTTCTTACGAGGTGACCCAATGGCAAAAGGCCACCGTCAGCTAGCCCAACCCAGCCGCACGGAGCCCTTAAACGTCTCTAAGTTATCCCCCAGTTCTGTGAAAAAAACCCACCCGCCTGAAGGCCCATTGGTGGTAAAACCCCGGTCGTCCTCAGGATCAAAGTGGAGATCACAAAGATCACAGTCTTCCTTCATTAAGACCCCCCCCCCCAACCCAAGTGTCGTAAGTGGGATTTGAACTTAGATTTTCATTGAGAAACTCATGCTTCTTACCACTAAAGCATATTAAGAAACTACTTTAATAATTGATGCATTAATATATTTTTAATGGTAAATATAATTCTATTTTATGTTATTATTTTGAGTGTATAATGATTATCGTGATCTTTGCTAATCCATTGTTTAGTTTTTTTCAATTACTTTAATATAAACATGGCAATATTTAAACTTTTTAAAAGTAAATAAGACGTATTTAGTTTAAAGCTCGACCGTGTTTAATTTGTGATAATAATTTCACTAATTCATATCTTAATTTGTGTTTATAAATGGGATACAAAAGATTTATATCAGCATTGTAGTCCATTGGACGTTAACAAAGTTAAGAATGTTGTTGTTAAGGATATGATACGTGGTTATGTTGCTTCAAACTGAATATACGACAACCTATGATCACTTGGGTGTAAGAATATGCAAGCAAATAAGTTAGACTCGGGTTGTATTATCCTATGTAATCTACGTCAATATTGTGTAACATGTTTGAAGTAACATAATTGTGTTTAATCTACGTCGAGATTGTATGCAGTTTTCGACTGAAACTTTGAGCCCCAACCCCCCCCCCCCCCCCCCACATCGTTTATGATTTTTTAATACATGTTGAGTCAGGGTCCCCAAACGAACTCGTCCAAGTCTTGCCACTGCTTCATATAACACTTGACACAATTATCACCATTCAACCTTATCTATTTGTTAAATAACATGCTTTCTTATTAATTGGTTATGAATTCATAGCATACTCTCACATATCAGATTTCAATTAATGTTAGGATGATTTTTTACAAAACAGTGATGTTTATTTCTTATCATATATACAATTGTCATGGATTTAACTTGTTTGGACTTCCAGCTAAATGCTTTATAAGTTATAACTGTAATGTGTTTTTATTTGCACTTAAATTGTAAATTTTTTAGATGGTGTGATACTAAAAACAATGTTATTCATATTTTGATCTAAATTAAAGGCTGGATGTTGTAGACAAGAAAAAGGGCGCCAACCATCCCATGTAGGCAAGATGATGCCTAGCACCCCACGACGACCACCTTCTAAGCCATCCTCCAGCGCCACCAAGACAACGGCGTTTTGAAGATTGGATATTGTGCAAAAGTGAGCCGCATTCCTTTCTTTGGCGTGAAGAATGCATAAGAAACAAATGTGGGGTTTGCTTGATGTAAATAATAAGAAATAGAGACTAAACAAAATAATATTAAAACCCTACTATCTGGGGGTGGGCTGATTTAAACTCTAATATCTGATGGGCTAATTCAAAGAATGTAATTGATGAACTATATTTAAAACTAAAGCCCGTATACGTTTTTTAATGTGTGGAGAAGGAATTCAGTAAATAAATTATCATTCACTCTTACATATTTGATAATTTGTGACTTTAATATATTAAGTTGTGTTTTATTTCATTCTTTTTGTTATTAATTTATATTAAATATATTTAAATTTAATGTGATAGTGATACGTGACAGGATAACCTAGCAAAATCTAGTTATCCCACAATGCAAAAAAAACATAGGATTTTCTCACTGCCAACGTGGCAGTGACGTGACACAATTAACTAGCAACAATTAGTTATTCCACAAAATGAACAAATAGCCTAATCAATACTCCTGTTTTGTAGGTTTTTATTATTTCTAGATCATCATCATCATCATCGTACTTAGTATATCCCACCAATAGAAAAGCTATAGTAGGGTCTAGGGAGGGTAAGATGTAGACAACCTTACCTCTATCCCCGTAGGAATAGAGAGGCTGCTTCCGGTGAGACCCCCGGCTCAATAGTAGTTTTGCATCAAGCCTTGGGCATAAGGCACACAACACTCAGCCATCAGCAACACCGGTCGATTGGTGCATGTACCCTTGTCTTTCGGCTATCAACGCCACCACATGATGCTTGATTAACCATCCGCCACTTTTAACTTTATTTTCACGAGATTAGTAAATAACGTCAAAATTAGTGCAATTTCACTTTTGCCCACCCGAGGGTTCACACATATATACATTATATACGCGCACCGGAAGAAGGACGTAATATATTTATAATGGTAATTTCACTTTTTATGAAAAGTGCAATTTCACTTTTTATTATTTCTAGATATATTTAATTAACTACATTAATATATTTATAATGGTAAATATAATTTCTATTTTATGTTATTATTTTAGTGTATAATGATTATGGTAGACCTTTGCTAATCCATTGTTTACTTTCTTTCAATTACTTTAATATAGACAAGGCAATATTTAAACTTTTTAAAAAGTTAATAAGAGGTATTTAGTCTAAAGCTTGAACGTGTTTAATTTGCGATAAATATTTCACTAATTCATATCTTAATTTTGTGTTATAGATGGGGATACCAAAAGACTCGTATCAGCATTGTAGTCAATGGACGTTAACACGGTTAAGAATGTTGTTGTTAAGGATTGGATACGTGGTTGTGTTGCTTCAAAGTTCAAACTGATGATACGACACCTATGATATATCACTTGGGTGTAGAATATGAAGCAAATAAGTTAGACTCGGGTTGTATTATTCTATGTAATCTACGTCGATATTGTGTTACATGTTTGAAGTAATATAATTGTGTTTACTCTACGTCGAGATTGTATGGTAGTTTGAAGAATTAAGAAGATTGCTGGAGAAGATAACGTGGATATGTTAGGGTTTGGTAGGCCCCACCATTATTTTATGTAAACTATGTTTTACACAAATAGCTGTTAAGGGAAATTAAAGAACTAAAATATCCTTATTGTTAAACCTTAGACAAGTGAATTAAGAACACCGAACACGATTTTGTATAAAACGTTTATTCAACTCTTTTTATTAATAAGAAACAAGAACGGAATACACTACTAACTAAAATAAAACTTTTGATGAGTTTATATAACAACCAATAATTATAGTCATACTCAAACTATGAAAGATAATTATTCTAGACTTTTAATTTATTTAAGACAGAATTACAAATTATATCCTTTAAACATAGATGATTTATGGATCACGTTCTTTAAAAGTTTGCTTTCATTCTTTGTCCTTTAAATGAGAAAGAGTTTCGTTTTTTTGTCCTTTACACTAACGGTCATCCAAATTTCCAGTTAGTTTGATGTATGTGCATAGCACATGAGGGTAATTAGGTAAATTTACCTTTGTATAATTAAAGAATAATAGAAAATAATTAAATTATGCACTTATTAAATAAACATAATAATTAAATTATGAAAGAAAATCGTGGGCTAACATCACCGTCATTTCCACCAGCATCTCTACAACTCTCTTTCTTCCATTTCTTGAAACACACCTCTGCAACTTCTTTTCTCAAACCTACAAATTCAATTCAAAATGCAATCCAGATCAATATGAAACCCCAAATCATGTATATAAAAGCTAGATATGGTAAATGAAGATAATTACAATTGCAAAGAAGAAGGTTCATGGTGGTTCGGCTTGAGAGGCGGCGGAGGTTCACGACGGTGGTTCGCTACTTCGCTTGACGGTGGTTCAGCTCGAGTCAAGGAACGCGGTGACGTCACCGCTCTCTACCTCCACCACCACCACTAGATCCGGGCACCTCCAACCCATCCGCCACCACTATTTTGAATAGCCATGGCAATCAATCACCCACTCAAGTATTACAAGAAGAACAAGCAGAAGGAAGAACTGCATTGTAAGGAAGACGGGAAGGAGAAAAATAAAAGGCGAGTTAATCTTCTAATTCCAAAGTTTAGGGTTTACTTGTGTTGTTTTAGTTTTGTTATCTGAACTAATTTTGGGGCACTGCCGAAAAAACGTCCCAGATCTAGCGAAGAGAAGAAGGTGTTGGTAAATCCGGTCAAAATTCAAACTTCCGGAGCTGTCTCCGATCATTAGAGAAGCCGGAAAATGAAAGGGATTGGGTTGGGTGGCACAAAGATGATGAACAAGGCGATGGTCAAGTGTTTGATGGTGTTTGGATTTTGTATTTATTAGTAGGGAAATTAATAAAATTATAAAATTACAAGTTTACCCATCACGTGCAAATCACATGAGACCATTTAACAGAGAAAATAGATGTCAGTTAGTGTAAAGGACAAAAAGCGAAACACTTTCTCATTTAAAGGACAAAGAATGAAAGTAAACTTTTTAAAGGACGTGATTCATAAATCAGTCATGTTTAAAGGACAAAATTTGTAATTCTGTCTTTATTTAATAATAAATAAAAAAGATAACTTTGATACCAAGTTATTCAACTTGGTCCTTTAACTTTAGACCTCCACCAGACAGCCCATTAAGATCTTCCGTACCACCCTTGTACTTTTCATATTAACTATTCAGGTCATTCAAGTTGGTATTGCACCAAGTTTTACACTCATGTGGAATACGCATGGGATGATTTAAATGAAAAACTTAATACCCATTAGTGTAAATAACTAACTAAAAGCAATACGAAAATCCAAATAAATGATACCATTTTTCCAAATGACTCGTTCCATAACTTAGGATATGTTAATGACAAAAATTTGAAATGTAATTTAGTCTACTAACAAAAGAAAGTTATGACTATAAAAATGATTATAAATATAGGGTTAGGTTCAAATAAGAAGTTTGATTTTTCTAAGAAGGCTAGGAAGGAGGGTATTTTAGTCAACACTTAAATATCAAAACCCACTTACTTTAATCTCAAAACATAGTTACATTCATTTCAAAGACCCACTTACATAAAACCCACTTATATCCTACAACCACCACCACCCCACCGCCCACCGCCACCACGACCGTCACCCACCGCCACCACCTCGCCGGAAAAGTCCGAAAAAAACACTATGAAAAACACAATGGAAAAAAACACTATTAAAAAAACACAATAATAAAAACACAATAAAAAACATAATTGTATGACACAATGTAAAAAATACAATGGAAAAAACACAATAAAAAATACTATTGTATAACACAATTTTGTAAAACACAATTTGTAAAAAACCCACTAATTTTTTTTTTAATTTTTATATTACAATATGGTACTCATATAAAAGATAAAAAGACACTCGTTATTATGGTGAATTTGTTTTTCAATAAAAACGCCATAAAAAAAGTTATGGACGTTTTAAAATGATGGGGGAATTTAGCATGTGCCTTGCATATGGAGAGAGAAAGTCAACAAATGTGTTATTCCTTTTATGCACTCCCCCTTCTTTCACACTTGATTTCCCCCCTAAACTAATCTCAACCCTCCATATTCAAAATCAATGGACAAGATTACTTCTTATCCTTCCTACAAAAACTATACTTCCTATTATAACCTAACCCATATAAACTAGTATTTTACCCGTCTGGTGGACGGGAATTATTATCAACACGTGGGAATGTGAGGACTACATTAGTTCAGTAACATAAATGAGCATAAAAAAAAATGGATGAGATGCTGAGGTCGTAAGAAACAATAACTGTAAGCATGATTGTATTTTGACATGTTAACCGGTATCTTTTGAATTTGTTTTAATGTTATAGTGACATAAGTATGAACAAAAAGTAGAAAATAAGTTGAACAAAAACTAATTTTCAACAATATGTGTTGACCAAAAACTAATTTTAAACAATAATTGCATAGAATGCAATATCATACATATACATAATCACATTAACAGAAACAAACTTCAAACAATAATTGAACAGAAAGTAACATCGGGCAATTTATATACAAACATGATGTATAACGATCAACCCAAGCGCTCTGTGGGAATTTGGATAGTTTGTCTTCTCGCTTGCACATCATCCATGGTTCACTCGTGTTTTGACCAACTGTCATTTGCGCAGTACAGCTCACCCGTGTCTTCCGGTGCATTTTACCTACAAATATCATCATGAGCTCCTGATTCTATGTTTTCTTCCAGCTTCAAAAGCCAGTACCTAAAGCAACAGCCAATCACTGTTATTGGAAGCTTACAAAGAACCATTACGCACCATAAAAGAAAAGAAAATTAATTTTTATATGGTTCTCCAAATTAGCTTTGGCTGAAGTCAACAAAACCTCCACCATATCTGTGCATAACAGAGACCCAATTAAAAGACATGCTCTTTAAGTAGGTAGCTAAAAAGATATTCTAAATCATATTAAAATGAAAAATTATATCATATATGATACTATTATAGAATCCTTTTTTTCTGCATTTTAGATAGCAAGAAGATAAAGAAAACAACTTTTAATGTTCCTTAGAAGGTATAAACATTATAAAGAACACCTTCTTAAAGTTTCATAAAAAAGGTTTGTTATTTTTGTCAAAACCTTTTTAGGGCATAAAGAATATAAGCAAGCAAATAGTTCAAGAGCACACACCTCATAAGCAAATGAATTTTATAAGTCATAAGAGAACCCTACTCCAAATAACCTGTTGGTGAAAAATCGAAAGATAAACTATTCAAAAAGGTAATGAAAACTACAAAACTCTAAGATAATTTGTTATTAATATAAACTTTTATTATATTTATAAGTTGTTATTTATATTTATACGATTGTTTATAGGTTTATTTACAATTTTTATAATATTTATAAATTGTTACCGTAAAACAATAAGTTCTTTTATTATATATATTGTTTAAAAAAAGAAAAAAAAATAATTTACCAAAATAGACGACGAATGAGATGTATGATCTGCATGCAAGCCATTTCCAGGGATATGCGCCTCATATAGGGCTATACTAGGCGTATAGCCCAAGAATGGCTTGCGTATAGTAGGTCATACACCACCCATTTTTAAACTAATAAGAATAAAACTTAACCAAATTGCTTACTAAAACTATAATTGTGGCCCGTTTACTCTAATTAAAAGCCTGACTCATTCACTAAAACTGGTACTTTTAACCCGCTAACTAAATATGATAAGTTTGATCCATCTACTAAAGTAGTTTAATTCACTAACATTCACTAAAACTGGTACTTTTGACCCGTTAACTAAATATGATAAGTTGATTCATCTACTAAAGTAGTTCAATTCACTAAAAATGATATTTAGGTTTGTGAGCCTGCTTAATCTCGATTAGTAAAGCTCGTGCACAGGCTTGTTTATTAAACGAACCTCAGACCATGCTCGGGATCATTTAAGCTCGGCCGAATATAGCTTTTAGCGAGCTGATCTCGAGCAACTCACGAGTGGCTAGGCTTGCTTGGGACCCATTTGACCAAGTTTCCAATTAATTTGATTTTTTTTTGTTTTCTCAGTATCACCCATTGGAGAAATAATTAGCATAACCTAAATCGGCTCATCCACTAATAAGATAAACAAAGGAATGAATATAAAAGTAGAGAATAGACATACCTGCTTTGAGCACTTCACTACATGCATCTTTATGATTTTGATTTTTGAACTTCATATATGATGGATACTGCATCACAATCAGAAGCGATGTGCCTGAACAAAGATATGTAATTACTACAAATAAGTGCCCACTCTAGTAATTGAATATGAAACACTGATAGATTAAAAATCCAAATTAATATGAAATGTACCCTTGAAAGCCCAATTGCTTTCTAGCAATGTTGGTTAAAAGATTGTGGTCAACATAATTTGGGACTCTGTTGACATGGTTGTAAGCGTACATGACTACGCCAGCTTGGGCATGTTGTATGCAACTTCTGAAAGGAAAAGCATTTGACACGAGTAGATCACAAAGTCATCAAATTAGGGGCAAACCTGCTAGTTCTTGACCCAAATGCACTAACATGACACTTTAAGTCTATTTGTGCTTTAACATTATCAAGAAACCAGGTTGTATGCATTATTAAACCACACATAATTAAGGCTTCAAGATTATAATCAAGATAACATATAAGAAAACCCCATTACTCGTTTAAACTCTTTGCCTTTCATAAAGGATATCATCATTACAACCTTGATAACTGAACAATTAGTTACTCATTCAACTTTGCACTACAAATGATGAGAAACTTGAAAATTTGTGTTATCATGCTCAAACATAATCCACATCTTAAGTAATATAAGTACTACTATCTAATATTTATTTTGACAGCTCTGTTATGTATTAAAAAGAAACTTAACTAACCTGACAGCAACAAACATCAGTGTTTTGAAAGCTATATAATGTATTAAAAAAACTAAACAAAACTGATAGCAACAAATTACATAAATCCACACTATTTTGGCAGCTATATAGTGCTAGAAATTTGCACGAAACTAACAACAATAAACTGCACAAATCAGAACTGTTTTGCAGCTCTTCATGCATAAAAACTGCAATAATTTGACAACAAAAAAATTGCATAAAACTGTACATTTTTTACAGCTATATAGTGCACAAAAACTGCACTAAATTGACAGCAATAAACTGCACAAATATGCATTGTTTTGACAACTTTTTATGCATAAAACTTCACTAATCTAACACCAACAAACTGCATAAATCTGCACAGTTTTGAGAGCTATATAGTGTATAAAAACTGCACTAAATTGACAGCAATAAACTGCACAAATATGCATTGTTTTGACAACTCTTACGCATAAAAACTAAACTAATCTAACACCAACAAACTACAAAAATCTGCACTTTTTTTCTTGTTACAGAACATCTTTCAGTCGTAAGTTCAAAACTGTTCAAGTTAGCTAATAATAAGTAGTACGAATTATGAACAACAGACCGTTAAGAGAGTTATGAACAACAACAGGTTTCTGAGAAGTTGAAATCATTTCAATCACCTCTCGAAAGCCATGTAAACTTTTCCTTTCTTCCTCTTCCATACTTTTAAGATCTTTCTGCAAGAGTAAAAAATATTGGCCACTAAATGTGTTGAAATTGCAACTTTTAATTAATAATACATACAATGGGGATATGATCACCTCTTCAGTTATTTGAAATATTTGTTGAAGTGGCAACAATGATTGATTATCATAAGAAGAAGTCCTGGTTGCCACATGTCCTGCCAAATCTAAATAGGATACCTGATGTTTCTCATTTGTATAATTTTGTAATGAGAGATGATACAACTTCTGCAAAACAGTATTGTAAAAAAACTTGAATGAGAGATGATACAACTTTTGTCAAAATTACTCACATAATCAAATTTCTGTTCATTGTTGATATCATTTGAAGGGCCGATTATATGTCCTTTAGATTGTTCACGGTCACCTTCACTCTTCATTGATATGCCCTTCTTTTCATACTGCAATAACATGTAAACAAAAATCATTGTTGGGTTCGTAGGCCTTGTTGGCCCGGTTTATTATATGAAGTCAAAAGAGGAGACGGGTGTGGGCGGTCGGGCCCAAGCCCGGCCCGGTTTAGATTTCTTGCATAATAATTTACTAACCCTAGTTCAGTCTCTATATAAACAACATTATGTACTTGTAATATTTGTCACTCAATAAAGATATACCTAGTTGCCACCCGTGGACGTAGGTCAGTTTAGACCGAACCACGTTAAATCCTCGTGTTCGTTTATTGCTTTCGTGTGTGTGTTCGGTTTCGTGTGTGCGTTTAATCCTAACAAGTGGTATCAGAGCTTAGGTTCGGATCACACGAAGAACACAGAAACCCACCGAGTCGCCGCCACCCTACTGCGCTAGGGTTCCGCCCGCGTCGTCGTCCGATTCTCACCGCCACAGCAGCCGGTTGTCGCGGTTGATCGCCGTAAAAGATTGGGTTGGTGTGTCAGCAGATTAAAGTTGACTGGAATCATCAGAAACCTTGCTTCGCCGATTTCTGGTTTTCTGGTTATTGAGCCGACAAGAAGAAAGATTTTGTTGGCTGGGAAAATCGTGGCAGTAGCATCCAGGTTAAGAACCCAGGCAAACCTAAGTTGACTAATTTGTGTAGCGATTTGGGCTGGCCCAAGTTGCAAGGTTAGTGACTTAGTGGGCACTTTTGTTTCTGGTAAAGATTTGACCGAATTTAAATTGTTCATTGGGACCAAAGTTTGGGTAGTTTAGCCCATAAATAATATTGGGTCAAGATCATAGTTGCAAAATACGAGCCAAGAATAGTTGAATCAAGATCCTATTTTTATTGAAGAACCGTTGTCAATCAGAAGAAGTCGTTTAAAGAAACGGAGAACCAGTGCCAACCGCGTTTGTCAGGTTTTATCGTTTCGGTTAAAGTTTCTGTTTTCTGATTTACAGTTCGTATTTCCGCTGCGGTTTAAATAGGTTGATTTTTAACAGAGTTCAGTAGAACAGTCGTTAAGTTCAGGCTCATGTTGCTGTGTCTGTCTCTGTTTTTTTATCCAGTTTTTCGTTTTAGTCATTGTTATGGCAGAAGACGGAAAGGTTTCGATACAAAAGTTTGACGGACAGAAGTTCGGTTGGTGGAAGATGCAGATTCAGGCACTACTTTGTCAGAAAGACTTGGATGTAGTGCTTGAGGATGAAAAACCAGAAAAGCTGTCAGAAGCAGATTGGAAGAAGTTAGACAAGAAAGCTAGGGCTTGTATTACTCTGTCGTTGTCGGAAGATGTGGCGTTTAACATCATGAAAGAAACCACAGCACGTGGTATGATGGAGGCGCTATCCAACATGTATGAAAAGCCTTCGGCAGCGAATAAAGTCTATCTTATCCGAGAGCTAGTGACAACAAGAATGAAAGAGGGTGGGTCAGTTACAACTCATATCAATAATCTTAATTCGATCTTGTCCCGCTTAGTGTCAGTTGACATTAAGTTTGATGATGAAGTTCAAGGCCTCTTGTTATTATCCTCTTTGCCCGACAGTTGGTCGCAAACAGTGACTGCAGTTTGTAGTTCGTCTACAAATATTACTTTCGATGGGATTCGAGATCTGATTCTGGGAGAAGATTCAAGACGCAGAAGTTCAGGTGAATCATCAGGCAATATGCTAGTCACAGAAGGTAGAGGTAGGGGAAAACAGCGAGGCAGTGGGAGCAGGAAGAGGAGTCAGTCTAAGACTCGTAAGGATATTGAATGTTGGGGTTGTAAAGAGAAAGGACACTTCAGGAATCAGTGTCCGAATGGTAAGAAAGAGGTGAACGTTACAGAAAACGACACAGATGACGGGGTCAGTAGTGATGAGGCTTTGGTTTGTAGTGTTGAGAGTAGCGTTGATGCTTGGGTGATGGATTCTGGTGCATCGTTTCATGCCACTCACTGTAGTGAAACGATGAAGAATCTTAAATTTGGGGATTTTGGAAAGGTTCGACTAGCGAATGATGATATTTTAGAGGTTACGGGTATGGGAGACGTTGATTTGATAACTTCAGCCGGTACTTCTTGGACTTTGAAAGACGTGAGGGTTATTCCAAGTTTGAAGAAACGTTTGATTTCAGTTGGACAGTTGGATGACCAGGGGCACGATGTTAAGTTCGGGAATGGGCAGTGGAAAGTAGTCAAAGGGAATCTCGTTGTTGCTCGTGGCAAGAAAATGGGTTTGTTGTATATGGTCGATATGTCATCGAAAGGAGTGGATCCAGTTTTGGTGAAAGACAAAATCCGGTTCACAGAATCTCGTGGGCAGAAGAAGGTTCGTTTTGCAAGTAACAAACCCAGAGCCAAAGTGAAGATTCAGGATGAACGAGCTAGGAAGGTTAAATCAGTTGGGGGACATCGTGACAGTGGGAGCACAGGTCGTGTTTCAGTTACAGTTCCAGGTCGACAGTGGATTAAGAAAACCAGTATTCCAGCTGTAAAAGTCTCTCCAATGAATTACTTGCTGAATATGGAGAGTGTTTGTTCTCAGGTTATCTCAGGATCCGGTAGTTCGTTACAGTGGGAGCCGGTAGGGACAGAGAATGGGTCAGGGGCAGTTTCAGCCGTGACTGACGTGTTGGAGCTCCGGGGAGCTTCAACGGGCCTTCAGGTTAATTGATGAGAAGGCGGTGGCAACTAGAAGAAGTTTAATGTTCAGATTACAGAAGTACAATCAGGAGTGCAGACGAGAGTACTCAAGGCCTCCGAGTGGGAGATTGTTGGGTTCGTAGGCCTTGTTGGCCCGGTTTATTATATGAAGTCAAAAGAGGAGACGGGTGTGGGCGGTCGGGCCCAAGCCCGGCCCGGTTTAGATTTCTTGCATAATAATTTACTAACCCTAGTTCAGTCTCTATATAAACAACATTATGTACTTGTAATATTTGTCACTCAATAAAGATATACCTAGTTGCCACCCGTGGACGTAGGTCAGTTTAGACCGAACCACGTTAAATCCTCGTGTTCGTTTATTGCTTTCGTGTGTGTTTTCGGTTTCGTGTGTGCGTTTAATCCTAACAATCATAAGTATCATAAGCATGCTTATCAAAAAAGTAAATACATAATTAAATAATACCTTATCAAGATCGTAAACCTGAAATGATCTCAACTCGATCCATTCCATTCCTTTCTTACTGACAAAACAACATAAAGGTGTTTTGGAACATAACAAATAAGTTCAACATACTTGCTTGGCAAACAAAATTAAAATAGAACTTCAATACACGTGTGATAATACAAATAAAATTAATAATTCTACCATAATAAAAATAAAAACGTTGTCTAGGGGTTTATGGTGACCAACCTTGGGAGCGACGTATGCAATCGAACCCTTACGAAGAACAACCAAACCAATTTCTTCTTTGCATCATTAGACAAATTGTAGATAAATCTCCGACGATGGCATCGATGCTTCAATTTGACAGAGATGGTTTTAATTTGGAAGATGGAAGACGTAACTCTGGAATTGGATTTTATAATTATTATTATTATTATATATTATGCATTGTGGAACCGCCGGAGCGTATGAGAGAGGGAGTAAAACTGTAATGGTAACTGCTATAGGCTTATCGGAGGGGCTGAGAATCAATCTTGGATTTTTATCCAACGGTCAGGTTTAAATATGACTCTATGATAACTATATGTATAATATATTCACATCATCGATTCACAATAACGTGTCTATACTCTTTAAACACACTAGTCGGATAATTGTTCCGGGCTGTGTGACCCTTTAGGATCAAACTTCATCGTTAACGTTGTCATATATTGTTACTTGGGCATACTGATATTGTTGGAAAAACATATGCCCGAGACACATAATTAGATTAATGTGGCTAGTTGTGTTTGATCCAAGTCGGGTCATACCCAATAACGAGTTAGACACACACCAATTATGTATTTGTTAAGATAAGATCTATGAGACAAATACAAAACACGATACATTCAGAAAATCGGGTTTCTGAATTCTTACTTGAAAGTGTTAAATAAATTAATTGGTTAATTTATTTATTCAAATAATTATTGTTGGAATGATTATTTAACTAAGTGTTCTTTTATAAAATGGTTTATAAAAGATGGGGTGTTTATATATTTTATAAAGTATAAAATAAAAATAAAAAAAAAAAAAAAATTAAATATATTTGGGGTCGGTTTTGGGTGGGCCCCACACCCCATGCTTGTGGTCAATATCTTGTCATGCTTTTGGTAAGGATTAAGTTTCCAAAATACCTAACATCATGTGGGGATGTGATGTAGTAATGATAAAAGAAAAAGATCAAGATCATAAGGTATACACTTTCAAGTAAACAACAACCACTCCACTCTTTCTTTTTCTTTTTCTTGTAATCGGCCAAAGAAAAGGAAGAGGCTCGGGTCTCGGGTTTTTGGTGTTCAAGCTCCCTAACATAGCTCGGTGTGTGTTGGAGGCTCGGGGTATATTCCGTTTGAGGATTTTTCCTTTGAAAGTCTAGCATCAACATCATCATCTTCTTCAACCATCAACTACATCTCTTAAAGGTTTAAGAATGTAAGTTTTACAAGCTTTGATAGTTTAGTTTTTCCGTATTACTTGATCCTTGCCTCGGGTTTCTATCATATAGATTATTGGTAATCTTATGACATGAATAAACTAGGTTATTCATGAACACATATCATATAAACTTGTAACATATATATATATATATATGGATAGATATGTTTAGTTTGTAAATATCACGCTTCCGCCTTAATTGTGACTAGTTAAATGGTTAACTAGGTATAAATTATCCATAGAAACCCAACAAATGGCATCAAGAGCCGGGATACGGGAAACTAAGCTTCGGGTTTTCGGTTTTATATTTTTCCCCTTGAAAGATTTTATACAAAAATAAACATGCATGATTTTTTGTATTTAATCTTGTTATTATTTTTGGCTTTGTTCAAAAAAAAAAAAAAAAAAAAAAATATAAAACCGAGTTCATGGGCCGAAGCCCAATTCGGATGTGATTGGGCCGAAGTCCACCTTTTTAGGTTAATGGGTTAACCGAGAAGAAAAATAAAGGAGGGAAGAAAGTTAAATGGGCCGAAGCCCATTTTGGTTAAATGGGCCGAAGCCCATTAGAATTTTCATTGGGCCGAAGCCCATGTGTTTTGCACGTGTGGGCCGAAGCCCATAATCAAGTTATTGGGTCAAGCCCAAATGGGTTGGGCTAGGCCCGATAAGGTCAAGGGGTTTTGGAACGGGTTCCTAAGACATAACGGGTTATGTTTGTTAAAACTAGACCGAGCCGTAGACCAAATGGATGTTTTGTTGTGATTGTTATTAATTATTCAAAGTTTCGGTTTGTAATAATTAATTAGGGGCAATTTTGTAATTATTTATTCATATGGGTATGTAATAAATAGTTTATTTGTAATATCTTTATTTTATAGAAAAAAATGTATTAGGACATTTGTTATGTAAATTTAAAGAAGATTGCAAATTGGAAGTTTGGGCCTTATTGGGCCGGGTATGGTGATAATGGGTCTCACAAGCCCATTAAAGGGATTCAAGCCCAAATGGACCTAAGCCCACCCAATGAGCCCAAATGGAAGCTTATGGAAGCTAAGGCCCAAGTTCAAGCCCAATGGATCACAACGGGGTTGAAGAAGATGCTCGAAGCATTTGGATGCGGGATCGAGTGGGAGCTACAACATCCATGTGTCATGTGTCCCTTAGGATTGGACCTAAGACACACACTTGTTTCGGCTAACAAGTGTGGTCTAAATTAGTGGCTCGTGTCTAGTATAATTATGTATGCTTGTTAATTGATTGTTTGATTGTGTGGTTGTTAGATATTAGGATATCAACTTCGTCACTTAGAATTAATTAACAAAGCATAAAACGGGTTCTAATAATTATCGGTAATTACGTGACACATAGTTTAATAAAATGGATTTATAAACTAGCCGTCTCACGCCCATAATAAAATGGTTTTATTATAAATTAGAATTTTGAAAATGGTTTCAAAATAATCATGTTACTAAATGCATGTTAGAACATGATTTAAAGTTTTATAACTAGAATTATTAAAACTAAAATCCCTTTTTGAAATTAAGGATAACAAGTTAAACACCATCCTTTTGTATTAACGCTTAACATATTAGTAAGCTCTTAGTGGGAAAAAGGTCACCTAACCGCGTAGAGTAAATTAATGTGTTGAGGTAATATTGGCATATAAATGGGAAAAAGGTCACCTAACCGTTTGTATGTTAATATTACAAGTTGATACAAGTAGGACGACTTAAATTAGAACCATGTGAAGAGGGTCACCCAAGCATGGGGTCTAATAGGTGTTGATGGGATAAACATGCCGACACGAAATATGATTTCGAACCGGTCCCATAAACTCTAGAAGTTGCAAAAGGGTTTGCAATTGTTATGAATAACTACCTTGATAAACCGACAATGGGAAAAAGGTCACCTAACCGGAGTCGGGTTTATCGTTGGATTCTAGATTTTAATTATTAATTATATTTGGTATATATATATATAAAAGGGTATTAATAATTAAAATATGTAAAACACTAAAATGAACTTAATTAAAATTCTGCAGATGGCCGCACACGTCGACGACAACATAATCCCTAACGTCCAAAACGTATCTCTCCGATCTATTCTCGCTAAAGACCGTCTTAACCACAATAACTTTTCGGATTGGTTCCGAAATTTAAGGATTGTTCTAAAACAAGAAAAATTATATCATGTTTTGGAAACACCTATCCCCAATGAACCGGAAGAGGGAAGTGAGGTCGAATATATGAATTGGGTCCAACACACGGAAGATTCCATTCAAGTGTCATGCCTCATGTTGGCGACTATGGTTCCCGAAATCCAAAAGGATTTCGAAAATCATAATGCGTACGACATGATTACTCAACTTAAGGAAATGTTCCTTAAGCAATCGAGGGTTGAAAGGTTCGAAACGGTTCGAGCCTTGCATGCATGTAGAATGGATGATAATCAACCAGTTTCAACTTATGTACTTAAGATGAAAAGTTACATTGATCGCCTCGCCAAGCTCAATTGTCCCATCTCAAAAGAGTTAGCAACGGATTTGATCCTTAACTCTTTGTCGAAAAGGTTCGACACTTTCGTGTTAAATTATAACATGAACGGGTGGGACAAAAACATTGGAGAACTTCACTCAATGCTTAAAACAGCCGAGGCGAGCATGGGTAAAAGGGTTTTACCCGTGTTTGCGATCAATGAAGGTAGATCCAAGAATCGATCTCAACCCAATCCTAAGGCTAAGGTAGCAAAAAGAAAGGGTCCTCCTATGCATCTTAAGGGTAAGGGCAAATTACCGGTTATGGCAAAGAAACAAAAGGTTGTGGAACCGAGGGGTCATAAGGATGATCCTTGTTTTGGTTGTGGGGAGACCGGACATTGGAAACGCAATTGCCCGGTCTACCTAAAGGAGCTAAGAGACAAGAGGAATGCGGGGCATACCTCGGGTAATGTCTTTATGATTAATATTGAGCTAAATCTTATTTCTTCTAACACATGGGTATTGGATACCGGATGTGGAACTCATATTTGCAATTGGTTGCAGGGGTTCAAAAGGAATGAAGACTTAAAGAAGGGCGAAGTGAGTCTTTTCATGGGCAACGGTGCAAGGGTGCACGTGGTCGCTAGAGGAGACTTCACTTTATCGCTTCCAAGTGGTTTGGAAGTTGTTTTGAGAAATGTTTTGTATGCTCCTAGTTTGACTAGGAACATTATTTCTGTGCACCTTCTTAGACAATGTAACTTTGACTTTAAATTTGTAAAATCAGAAATGCATGTATCATCTAATGGTATCTTTTATTTTAAAGCTGTACCAAACAACGGTATTTATGAATTGGTTCATGACAATACCTTAAATAGCTCATTATATCAAACTTCCACTAAAAGACTCAAAAAGGATTTGAGTGATTCCTACATTTGGCATTGTCGTCTTGGACACATAAACAAGAATCGTGTAAATACTCTCCAAAAGAATGGTCTTTTGAAAACAAATGAGTTAGGTTCGTTTGATGAGTGTGAATCTTGTATTCAAGGCAAGATGACCAAAGAACCTTTTAAAGGTACAAATGAAAGGGCTAAGGACTTGTTAGGTATCATACATACGGATGTATGCGGACCTCTCAAGCCCACTAGTAGGAATAGTGAAAGGTACTTCATTACCTTTACCGACGATTTTAGTCGATATGGGTATGTGTATCTAATGAAACACAAACATGAAGCCTTTGAAATGTTCAAGGAATTTCAAAAGGAAGTACAAAATCAGCTCGACCGAACAATCAAGGTACTCCGCTCCGATAGAGGAGGCGAATACCTAAGTGATGCCTTTCAAAGTCATCTTAGAGATTGTGGAATTATTTCACAGCTCACTCCTCCTGGTACTCCTCAACATAACGGAGTATCCGAGAGGAGGAATCGAACACTGTTGGACATGGTTCGATCAATGATGGCACGAAGCTCGCTACCACCGTCATTTTGGGGATATGCGCTACTTACAGCGGCTCGTATTTTGAATATGGCCCCGACCAAAAAGGTGGATCGAATACCCTATGAAGTGTGGCATGGAAAGGTTCCATCCTTTTCATATTTAAGGGTATGGGGATGCATAGTTTATGTTAAACGTGACACCCCAAATAAGCTTGAGGCTCGATCCATCAGGTGTATCTTCATAGGATACCCAAAGGATGATATAGGATATATATTCTATGATCCTAGTGAACAAAAGGTGTTTGTTTCACGCAAAGGATACTTCTTAGAAACTAAGTTCCTTATGGAAGGACCTAGTGAAAAGAGAGTGGAACTTGAAGAGGTTCAAGAATCACTGGATGATACACAGTTGGTCGATACTAGTTTTCAACACGAGGATGTTGAAAGTGATCAAATGGTTGATCATACACACGTTGCTCGCAGATCTAGTAGGATTAGTCAACCTCCCGAGAGATATGGATTTCTCGTGGATGATTGCTACTTGGTCGATTCGGATGAACCGATCTCCTACAAAGATGCTATGTCACAACCTGATTGTGACAAGTGGCTTGAAGCCATGAGCGCCGAGATGCAATCCATGCACGATAACCAAGTTTGGGAATTGGTTGATCGTCCACTTAACTCCAAACTGGTTGGATGTAAGTGGGTCTTCAAGAAAAAGACCGATATGCATGGAAATTTAGATACTTACAAAGCACGACTTGTAGCAAAAGGTTTCACGCAAACTCAAGGGATTGATTATGATGAAACCTTCTCGCCGGTCGCGATGCTTAAGTCGATCAGGATATTATTTGCCATTGCAGCTCATTTTGATTATGAGATATGGCAGATGGATGTCAAGACCGCTTTTCTTAATGGATATCTTGAGGAAGATGTCCATATGGTTCAGCCTGAAGGTTTTGTCGATCCATCTAATCCTGACAAAGTATGTAAATTAAAGAAATCAATCTACGGGTTGAAACAAGCATCACGGATGTGGAATCATCGTTTCAATGAAGAAATCAAAGCGTTTGGTTTCGTCCAAAACGGTGATGAGGCGTGTGTGTATAAATGGGCTAGTGGGAGTATAGTCATGTTCCTTATTTTGTATGTCGATGATATACTTTTATTTGGAAATGATATACCAAGTATGGAAAGCGTTAAAGCGTGGTTAAGTAGTCGTTTCTCAATTAAGGATCTTGGAGAAGCGACATATATCTTGGGAATAAAGGTCTATAGGGATAGACAAAGGAAATTGATCGGACTCAATCAAAGTGCATACATTGATAAAATCCTGAAAAGGTTCAGGATGGAAAACTCTAAGAAAGGTTTGGTACCTATTCCTAGAGGGACCGTGTTAAGCTCATCCCAAAGTCCTAGCTCTAAGGAAGAGCAGGATAGGATGAAGCATGTTCCTTATGCTTCGGCAATAGGATCTATTATGTATGCAATGATGTGCACTAGACCGGACGTCTCGTATGCTTTAAGCATAACGAGTAGATACCAGCACAACCCAGGTGACAGTCATTGGATGGCTGTCAAGAATATATTAAAATATCTTAGAAGGACTAAGGATATGTTTTTAATATATGGGTCTGGTGAGGAGGAACTCGTCGTAAAGGGTTACGTGGATGCGAGTTTCCAAACTGACCGAGATGATTCTCGGTCACAGTCGGGATACGTCTTCATTTTGAATGGAGGCGCTGTCTCTTGGAAGAGTTCGAAGCAGGATGTTGTCGCGTTATCCACTACAGAATCTGAGTACATCGCCGCTTCAATGGCAGCCCAAGAGGCTGCATGGATAAAAAGTTCATCATGGATCTAGGGATTATCTCTACCATTCAGGAGCCCCTAGAGATATTCTGTGACAATGAAGGTGCTATTGCACAGATCAAGGAGCCTCGTGCTCATCAGAAAACGAGGCACATTGAGCGCAGATTCAACTACATAAGGGATGAAGTTGAAAAGAGAAAGATATGTATTCATAAAGTTCATACCGATCAAAATATTGCGGACCCACTCACGAAGCTCCTCCATAGGCCAAAGCATGAGGGTCATGTTTGTGCATTAGGACTTCGGTATTCTAGTGAGTGGATTTAATCTGTATTTAGTGTTTGTATAAGAAAGAAAAGAAATGGGTATCTCATGAAAAATTAATTATGTTTTAATTATTCAATGAGTTATGTTCTATATTTGCATGTTTAATCCATGAATGACTTATGTTGTTCTAAACGTCCGTAGTCGATCATACTTGTGGGAGCAAGTATGAAGTTAAGACTATTATGAACCCGGATTGGTTGATATTCATGTGATGAATATAGGGCATAGGTTTGCCACCAAGGTTCATAGATATTTGTGGGATACAAATATTGGACATGATCCGCTCTCAAGGATCACTGCATGGAGTTAGTGCAACTGATCATAAGTAATCCTTGAGTAAAGGCGAGTATCATTGTGTCCTTTGACCTGAGATGTATATCGGATCTGGTTTTTCATCAAGTCTGATATCTTGACTCTCTTCTTTGTTATTTCAGTAACACGATGACGTGTAAGAAAGAGCTCAGATATCATATGAGATGTCAACGAGGATGTATGCAGTCAAGATGGAATTTGTTCCTCTTATGTGTTGAGAGTTTAGATGTCTAAGGCCTGTTAAGTTAAATCATTAAGAGAATGATCACTCTGTGTCTCTTCGATTTGACAGGACATCTAGTAACAAAGGGATATAATGATAAGACTTACCTATATCATATCAAGTATGGACTTGAAGGGGATGATGTTATTGAATGGCACTTAGTCAAACACACTAGGGGTGGTGACCTGTTGTTAGGCGGTATTCACCATTAGCATTAACTTCTTATGAGTCACGTGCAAGTGGGAGATTGTTGGAAAAACATATGCCCGAGACACATAATTAGATTAATGTGGCTAGTTGTGTTTGATCCAAGTCGGGTCATACCCAATAACGAGTTAGACACACACCAATTATGTATTTGTTAAGATAAGATCTATGAGACAAATACAGAACACGATACATTCAGAAAATCGGGTTTCTGAATTCTTACTTGAAAGTGTTAAATAAATTAATTGGTTAATTTATTTATTCAAATAATTATTGTTGGAATGATTATTTAACTAAGTGTTCTTTTATAAAATGGTTTATAAAAGATGGGGTGTTTATATATTTTATAAAGTATAAAATAAAAATAAAAAAAAAAAAAAAAATTAAATATATTTGGGGTCGGTTTTGGGTGGGCCCCACACCCCATGCTTGTGGTCAATATCTTGTCATGCTTTTGGTAAGGATTAAGTTTCCAAAATACCTAACATCATGTGGGGATGTGATGTAGTAATGATAAAAGAAAAAGATCAAGATCATAAGGTATACACTTTCAAGTAAACAACAACCACTCCACTCTTTCTTTTTCTTTTTCTTGTAATCGGCCAAAGAAAAGGAAGAGGCTCGGGTCTCGGGTTTTTGGTGTTCAAGCTCCCTAACATAGCTCGGTGTGTGTTGGAGGCTCGGGGTATATTCCGTTTGAGGATTTTTCCTTTGAAAGTCTAGCATCAACATCATCATCTTCTTCAACCATCAACTACATCTCTTAAAGGTTTAAGAATGTAAGTTTTACAAGCTTTGATAGTTTAGTTTTTCCGTATTACTTAATCCTTGCCTCGGGTTTCTATCATATAGATTATTGGTAATCTTATGACATGAATAAACTAGGTTATTCATGAACACATATCATATAAACTTGTAACATATATATATATATATGGATAGATATGTTTAGTTTGTAAATATCACGCTTCCGCCTTAATTGTGACTAGTTAAATGGTTAACTAGGTATAAATTATCCATAGAAACCCAACAGATATAACAATCTCCCATATGTAAAACTCTAAATCTCATTGTCTCCAACATATTGAGTCGCTACATTTAATAAAAATGCATAAACAATTCCCAAAGCATATGTTGAATACTGTATAATATGTATATGTTGAATACTGTAAACAAAGGAGAATGTTGTGCATAAGCCTCGTTCTTGAATCAATGGTTGACGGGTCTTCGATTCAAAATCTGCTCTTTTTACCCGCATTTGATCATGTGGGAAATCACACCCAATTCTCAACAAAACTCATCAAATTAAGAGCTTTTCCTTCTTACATTATTAAATAAATCAACAGAATTCTAGTTTGGTTTGAGTTTTCAAGACTTACAAAACTTTTGGTCCGGTATGATAGTGTCAACGGCTTCTACATACAAAACATACATTGTTGTAATGGCACTTTTCATAGCCTCATAGTACATGAATACATGAAATATATATAATATGCAGCCATAGTCCATCAAATTAATATGTAACTTGTAACTTGTAAGGGCTGATACAACTGATGTGATGAATTAATATGGCTCAACAAATTATAAAGCATTCAACTGAAACACGAAGTTGAGTAGTTGACCCAAAACACTTATCCTTGTTTTTATAGAAGATTTGTGATTAGAAAGTAGAAAGTACAAGTTATTATGGTAATGATGTAGCTTTTGAATAAACTGATTAATTGTTTTGACTTAAAAATACATTATGGGCAATTTTCAGCCGGTTTGACCTATTTAACTAGTGAACAGAAAGTATACATTTTGTGGTTAATATGATTAGAAAGTATCAATTAATTATTGTGATTTTGCATCAATTTGGCATTGCCAGACTCTGAGGTGATAATGTCCTTGCTACAAAAGTTGACCCTGATCAGTCAAATGACGAGATCTGACCTCCAACATCAGATCTTAATTAATTCTCCTGGAACATATAAATCACTGAAACCTATTAGATTCTTTTTTTGGGAGAAATCTGAAGTTACTAAAAACATCCAAATTAATGGAAATACTAACCAACAAGTGGTAGAAGTCCAGGTTCCTAAATCATTTTACTCAAGTAATAAATTAAAATCATTACCAGTGATATAGTTTTTCTAATCATATATTCCACACAATCAGTATTTAGATGAAAATGAAACGTTACACAAAAAGTGTCGGCACAAACTCGGTAAGGATAATATAGTAATCAAACATCCCATTACACCTGAACAACAATAAGAAATAAGCAAAAGAAAGGAAGGAGATCAATTTATTATTTATATACGTGGGGCAGGAGTTGAAATCAATAATCCTCGACAACGATAATATATCGTAAAAAAACAACAGTAGGAAAGCAAAAGAAACGGAGGAGGCTGACCGTCAGATCACTTAATCATCCAACGGCTTCCAGGAAGCCATAATCTCACACTTCACCTATAAAAGCTCTCTTTCAACCACACTTGTTCCATAACAAATCATTCTTCCTTTTCCACACTTACACCAGAGAAGTCGTTTGCAAATATTTTGATAAGGTCAGTGTTAATCCACAGCTTCTGCTTTCCAATTCTAGTAAATGTCCCAGTTATAATAATATTCTAATTGTTTTTCTGTTTTAGGTGTTAGTCAAACTATTCGTTGTTATTTCATAATTGTGTTACTATAGCTTTGCGATCCGTGTGATATATACCGAATCTTGATATCCCAATTTTGTGTTTTAGATGGGATACCAAAAGACTCAGATCAAGATTGCCGTCATTGGACATGTCGACTCCGGCAAGTCTGCTGACAATGTTAAGAATGTTGCTGTTAAGGATATGAAACGTGGTTCTGTTGCTTCAAACTGATGAAACGTGGTTATATGTTGCTTCAAACGTGTATGTAAGCAAATAAGTTACAGACTCGGGCTGTAGCATTGTTCTCATTGTTCTGTGTAATCCACGTAAAGATTGTATAACATGTTTGAAGTAATATTATTGTGTTTAATCTACGCCGAGATTGCATAGTGTGTTTGTAAAAGAGTGAATCCTTTTTTATTAAAATAAATCATCAAATAACTATAAAACGATCCCAGCTCTCATTATTAGTAGGAAAGAATTAGTAAATACAATATACAATACGAACAACAATAAATATAAAACTTACAACTTCATGTAACCAAATTTATTTGAATCAATGTCCTCAACAAAGAATTTCAACTGCAACTTGTATTATTCTCGGGTGCAAAAATGAACACAATAAGGGTTGAAGGTTGTGGCTGAGGATTCGTTTTCAAGAATCAACTCCTTCGTGTTGCTTCTCTAAAAGATCAGGTTTTTCCATAACCCTCCGTGTTCACCTAAAGTGATCAATAAATAAATAGCTGATCAAATACTTTCTAAAGACAATAAAAAAGCCGATTCAAGTAAACTTAAACTCAGTACAATGGGTCTAAAGGAGTAAAGGTAGACTATATACAAAAATATAAATAAAAGGTGCATGGGCCAAATATGGGAAGTGTACCCATTCCAAATTTTGTTTTCGAGCAGTAGGTTCCCAGCAATGATGTTCAATCAAACTCTAGAATATTATTAATCAACACTTTACACGTATAGCTAGTGTATGGATGGGATGATTGAATCTGGTTCAAAAGAAGCTAGTATATTACTCATGATGTGAATATTCAGGTAGATTGTGAACCATAATTTATCTAGTTTATGTTTGATCTACAACATAATTTAAAAAAACAATCAGAGGATTCGCATAACTTGTACATAAAAATCTAAGCTGCAAAATTATTTGGTTTTGTAATGTCTTTTAATGCCCTATGAATAATCCTACCTAAGTAGTATATATACTCTCTAAGTCTCTATCATATGTTTTACAAATAATCATCTTCGTCCCCAATATATTCATGATTCAATTATAAAGGTTTTCAGGTTTTTGGCCATCCGGACTTGTTCAAATTCTCTCATATTTAGTTTTATGGGTAGGTTCTTTTGAGAACCAAGCCTAGTTGTGAGAATTTTGAGAATCGCACAAAAAAAACATAAAAAGACACGTTTTTATTTTTCTAAATTTTGAAAGAGCTTTATACACTTTTAGGAGTATTTTCGTTAAAAAAAACGTTAACAGATTTTTTTTTAAGTGACAAATATCTATGTTACACATGTAACTGCCTAAGTTAAATGCTTGTAATATATGTAATATGCAAAAATGGTAATTTTGACCATATAAATAAAAATCTCTCAGTGCTTTTTTTTGTTTGTTGAAAATACTCATAGAAGTGTATAGAAGCTCTTCCAAAGTTTGTTTGTTTTTTGTTTTTCTAAACATGTTTTATGTGGTTTTCAAAGTTCTCACGGCTTATATGAGTTAGTTTTATGTATTTCATTAAAAGAAAATTGGATTTTAATCATCTCAACTTTGACCTATTAGCCGAAGTTAATCTTATATATCTCAAGAAATGTTTACCAATATTCGTATATTTGAACATATTTTCATTCAACGATCTCATATATATACTAACTGTAATTAACCCGGTTAGTTTTTACTAGCTGTTCACGCCATCAAAACTTTACCACATAAGCAGGACACATCATCATAACTTAGACTTATTGACCATATAGTAGTCCGCCTCATCAAAGCAAATAAGTTGTTTTCTAGTTTGGTTTGAGTTTTGAAGGCCTACACAACTTTTGGTCCGGAATTAGCTAATGAGTTTATGTTGGATATGTAATTTTAGCAATTACAAGCATACAATTATAAATGTGTCATTGTTATAAATCAATTTGACAGGCTTTTGACTGGGTCAGTTCGTGTTAGAACTAGTTTCAACGTAGAAGGCAATTAATCGGTTCCAAACCTGCAGGTTCAATCGGGTTAAAACTGGTTTCTATCAATCCGGGTAATTCAAACCGATTTGAGTCAGGTTGTCGGCTAAGGTTAAGGAATCGGGTTTTTGTGCACCTCAAGGAAGATGTGGTTTGCAACCATGCATATTATGTCATCTAAGATGTGTGCTAAAAATATAATTTTCCAAGTGGCTAGGTGTTCTAAACACATGCATGGTGAACATTAGTACATTTAGTAGTTTTAGAGGGTGTGTAATTTAATCATAAAAAAATCTTAAATCATGTTTGGCTAGTTGTGGCTCCTAAGTATACCAAAAACTTTCATGAGCTCATTTTAACAAGCTAGTTATCTATTTCGCCTGACCAACTTTTTGTCAGTCATATAGTTTAGATGAGGCAAAAATCAGTAATACAGTAATACAAAAAGAAAAATAAAATTGTACCAATCATCATTAAAAAACACATTATATATTATATAACCAAATATAATAAACAATGGAACACCACATTTTTTTGTTCCAAATGGGCATAATATGGTGTGAAGAAGTTCAAACAAGCATGAAGAACCTTGCCTTATATTGTTGGTTGCAATGGGTCTCGGTCCCTGAATCCTTCATTTGCCGTAGCCTTAAAAGGAGATGGAAAAGCAGTTAAGGACTTAAGGCACGATATTTAACTTTAGATAATAATACAAAGGCATAGTTGAAGATGCATGATCTACAACTACACAAAACACCATCAAGAATGAATACTGATTTTGTGTGTGTAAAGAGATTCTGAAAATAATTTACAAGGTAATATGGTAAATTTTGATTATTGTTTAGAGTGTATAACGATTTCCATGATTTTTGTTAATCCATTCTTTAGTTTTTTCTATTACTTTAATATAATTATGGTAATATTTAAATGTTAACTATTGTTATAAACAGGACCTGTTGACATTTAATATGATGTGACTAATATTTATTTGTTTCCTTCTCGAACACTTAAATAATTGAGAGATTAATATATTTATGATGGTAAGTATAATTGTATTCTATGTTATTATTTTTTGTATATAAAGATTTTCGTGATCTTTACTAATCATTGTTAAATTTTTTTAATTACTTTAATATAAACACTTTAGCACCATGGCTTAAAAAAACACTTTGTAGGGCCAATATTATATATTTTTTTAGGATTGTATATGTCGTTTTAGTTTGTTTTTAGTCGATGTAGTACGTACTCGGTACGTTTATTTTGTAGGTTTATTATGTAAAACTTTGGAGAAATGGGACCATATATAAAGGACACTTTACCTATTTCTCCACAACCTTTTCACATTCCAAGAAAACCTTTAGGAAATAAAGTTTTCTCTCTCACACACTTCTCTCTTTTTCTCTCTTTTACATAAACAAACTAAGATCCGAGATCCGAGTGTCGTTGGTGATTTCCGCTAACCAACAACACATATTGATCCGAGTTAAGTCTTGAGATCCATCTAAAGGACCTACAAGTGGTATCAGAGCTTTCGGCTCGACTTTTTGTGGTATCCATCTAAAGGACCTACAGCCAAGACCTACAAGTCTTGAGATCCATCTAAAGTCGACTTTTTGTGGTGTCCTTTATTATATATGGTATTGGATTTTATAGTTATTACTATTATTATTATATATTATGCATTGTGGAACCGCCGGAGCGTATGAGAGAGGGAGTAAAACTGTAATGGTAACTGCTATAGGCTTATCGGAGGGCTGAGAATCAATCTTGGATTTTTATCCAACGGTCAGGTTTAAATATGACTCTATGGTAACTATATATATAATATATTCACATCATCGATTCACAATAACGTGTCTATACTCTTTAAACACACTAGTCGGATAATTGTTCCGGGCTGTGTGACCCTTTAGGATCAAACTTCATCGTTAACGTTGTCATATATTGTTACTTGGGCATACTGATATAACAATCTCCCATATGTAAAACTCTAAATCTCATTGTCTCCAACAGATTGAGTCGCTACATTTAATAAAAATGCATAAACAATTCCCAAAGCATATGTTGAATACTGTATAATATGTATATGTTGAATACTGTAAACAAAGGAGAATGTTGTGCATAAGCCTCGTTCTTGAATCAATGGTTGACGGGTCTTCGATTCAAAATCTGCTCTTTTTACCCGCATTTGATCATGTGGGAAATCACACCCAATTCTCAACAAAACTCCTCAAATTAAGAGCTTTTCCTTCTTACATTATTAAATAAATCAACAGAATTCTAGTTTGGTTTGAGTTTTCAAGACTTACAAAACTTTTGGTCCGGTATGATAGTGTCAACGGCTTCTACATACAAAACATACATTGTTGTAATGGCACTTTTCATAGCCTCATAGTACATGAATACATGAAATATATATAATATGCAGCCATAGTCCATCAAATTAATATGTAACTTGTAACTTGTAAGGGCTGATACAACTGATGTGATGAATTAATATGGCTCAACAAATTATAAAGCATTCAACTGAAACACGAAGTTGAGTAGTTGACCCAAAACACTTATCCTTGTTTTTATAGAAGATTTGTGATTAGAAAGTAGAAAGTACAAGTTATTATGGTAATGATGTAGCTTTTGAATAAACTGATTAATTGTTTTGACTTAAAAATACATTATGGGCAATTTTCAGCCGGTTTGACCTATTTAACTAGTGAACAGAAAGTATACATTTTGTGGTTAATATGATTAGAAAGTATCAATTAATTATTGTGATTTTGCATCAATTTGGCATTGCCAGACTCTGAGGTGATAATGTCCTTGCTACAAAAGTTGACCCTGATCAGTCAAATGACGAGATCTGACCTCCAACATCAGATCTTAATTAATTCTCCTGGAACATATAAATCACTGAAACCTATTAGATTCTTTTTTTGGGAGAAATCTGAAGTTACTAAAAACATCCAAATTAATGGAAATACTAACCAACAAGTGGTAGAAGTCCAGGTTCCTAAATCATTTTACTCAAGTAATAAATTAAAATCATTACCAGTGATATAGTTTTTCTAATCATATATTCCACACAATCAGTATTTAGATGAAAATGAAACGTTACACAAAAAGTGTCGGCACAAACTCGGTAAGGATAATATAGTAATCAAACATCCCATTACACCTGAACAACAATAAGAAATAAGCAAAAGAAAGGAAGGAGATCAATTTATTATTTATATACGTGGGGCAGGAGTTGAAATCAATAATCCTCGACAACGATAATATATCGTAAAAAAACAACAGTAGGAAAGCAAAAGAAACGGAGGAGGCTGACCGTCAGATCACTTAATCATCCAACGGCTTCCAGGAAGCCATAATCTCACACTTCACCTATAAAAGCTCTCTTTCAACCACACTTGTTCCATAACAAATCATTCTTCCTTTTCCACACTTACACCAGAGAAGTCGTTTGCAAATATTTTGATAAGGTCAGTGTTAATCCACAGCTTCTGCTTTCCAATTCTAGTAAATGTCCCAGTTATAATAATATTCTAATTGTTTTTCTGTTTTAGGTGTTAGTCAAACTATTCGTTGTTATTTCATAATTGTGTTACTATAGCTTTGCGATCCGTGTGATATATACCGAATCTTGATATCCCAATTTTGTGTTTTAGATGGGATACCAAAAGACTCAGATCAAGATTGCCGTCATTGGACATGTCGACTCCGGCAAGTCTGCTGACAATGTTAAGAATGTTGCTGTTAAGGATATGAAACGTGGTTCTGTTGCTTCAAACTGATGAAACGTGGTTATATGTTGCTTCAAACGTGTATGTAAGCAAATAAGTTACAGACTCGGGCTGTAGCATTGTTCTCATTGTTCTGTGTAATCCACGTAAAGATTGTATAACATGTTTGAAGTAATATTATTGTGTTTAATCTACGCCGAGATTGCATAGTGTGTTTGTAAAAGAGTGAATCCTTTTTTATTAAAATAAATCATCAAATAACTATAAAACGATCCCAGCTCTCATTATTAGTAGGAAAGAATTAGTAAATACAATATACAATACGAACAACAATAAATATAAAACTTACAACTTCATGTAACCAAATTTATTTGAATCAATGTCCTCAACAAAGAATTTCAACTGCAACTTGTATTATTCTCGGGTGCAAAAATGAACACAATAAGGGTTGAAGGTTGTGGCTGAGGATTCGTTTTCAAGAATCAACTCCTTCGTGTTGCTTCTCTAAAAGATCAGGTTTTTCCATAACCCTCCGTGTTCACCTAAAGTGATCAATAAATAAATAGCTGATCAAATACTTTCTAAAGACAATAAAAAAGCCGATTCAAGTAAACTTAAACTCAGTACAATGGGTCTAAAGGAGTAAAGGTAGACTATATACAAAAATATAAATAAAAGGTGCATGGGCCAAATATGGGAAGTGTACCCATTCCAAATTTTGTTTTCGAGCAGTAGGTTCCCAGCAATGATGTTCAATCAAACTCTAGAATATTATTAATCAACACTTTACACGTATAGCTAGTGTATGGATGGGATGATTGAATCTGGTTCAAAAGAAGCTAGTATATTACTCATGATGTGAATATTCAGGTAGATTGTGAACCATAATTTATCTAGTTTATGTTTGATCTACAACATAATTTAAAAAAACAATCAGAGGATTCGCATAACTTGTACATAAAAATCTAAGCTGCAAAATTATTTGGTTTTGTAATGTCTTTTAATGCCCTATGAATAATCCTACCTAAGTAGTATATATACTCTCTAAGTCTCTATCATATGTTTTACAAATAATCATCTTCGTCCCCAATATATTCATGATTCAATTATAAAGGTTTTCAGGTTTTTGGCCATCCGGACTTGTTCAAATTCTCTCATATTTAGTTTTATGGGTAGGTTCTTTTGAGAACCAAGCCTAGTTGTGAGAATTTTGAGAATCGCACAAAAAAAACATAAAAAGACACGTTTTTATTTTTCTAAATTTTGAAAGAGCTTTATACACTTTTAGGAGTATTTTCGTTAAAAAAAACGTTAACAGATTTTTTTTTAAGTGACAAATATCTATGTTACACATGTAACTGCCTAAGTTAAATGCTTGTAATATATGTAATATGCAAAAATGGTAATTTTGACCATATAAATAAAAATCTCTCAGTGCTTTTTTTTGTTTGTTGAAAATACTCATAGAAGTGTATAGAAGCTCTTCCAAAGTTTGTTTGTTTTTTGTTTTTCTAAACATGTTTTATGTGGTTTTCAAAGTTCTCACGGCTTATATGAGTTAGTTTTATGTATTTCATTAAAAGAAAATTGGATTTTAATCATCTCAACTTTGACCTATTAGCCGAAGTTAATCTTATATATCTCAAGAAATGTTTACCAATATTCGTATATTTGAACATATTTTCATTCAACGATCTCATATATATACTAACTGTAATTAACCCGGTTAGTTTTTACTAGCTGTTCACGCCATCAAAACTTTACCACATAAGCAGGACACATCATCATAACTTAGACTTATTGACCATATAGTAGTCCGCCTCATCAAAGCAAATAAGTTGTTTTCTAGTTTGGTTTGAGTTTTGAAGGCCTACACAACTTTTGGTCCGGAATTAGCTAATGAGTTTATGTTGGATATGTAATTTTAGCAATTACAAGCATACAATTATAAATGTGTCATTGTTATAAATCAATTTGACAGGCTTTTGACTGGGTCAGTTCGTGTTAGAACTAGTTTCAACGTAGAAGGCAATTAATCGGTTCCAAACCTGCAGGTTCAATCGGGTTAAAACTGGTTTCTATCAATCCGGGTAATTCAAACCGATTTGAGTCAGGTTGTCGGCTAAGGTTAAGGAATCGGGTTTTTGTGCACCTCAAGGAAGATGTGGTTTGCAACCATGCATATTATGTCATCTAAGATGTGTGCTAAAAATATAATTTTCCAAGTGGCTAGGTGTTCTAAACACATGCATGGTGAACATTAGTACATTTAGTAGTTTTAGAGGGTGTGTAATTTAATCATAAAAAAATCTTAAATCATGTTTGGCTAGTTGTGGCTCCTAAGTATACCAAAAACTTTCATGAGCTCATTTTAACAAGCTAGTTATCTATTTCGCCTGACCAACTTTTTGTCAGTCATATAGTTTAGATGAGGCAAAAATCAGTAATACAGTAATACAAAAAGAAAAATAAAATTGTACCAATCATCATTAAAAAACACATTATATATTATATAACCAAATATAATAAACAATGGAACACCACATTTTTTTGTTCCAAATGGGCATAATATGGTGTGAAGAAGTTCAAACAAGCATGAAGAACCTTGCCTTATATTGTTGGTTGCAATGGGTCTCGGTCCCTGAATCCTTCATTTGCCGTAGCCTTAAAAGGAGATGGAAAAGCAGTTAAGGACTTAAGGCACGATATTTAACTTTAGATAATAATACAAAGGCATAGTTGAAGATGCATGATCTACAACTACACAAAACACCATCAAGAATGAATACTGATTTTGTGTGTGTAAAGAGATTCTGAAAATAATTTACAAGGTAATATGGTAAATTTTGATTATTGTTTAGAGTGTATAACGATTTCCATGATTTTTGTTAATCCATTCTTTAGTTTTTTCTATTACTTTAATATAATTATGGTAATATTTAAATGTTAACTATTGTTATAAACAGGACCTGTTGACATTTAATATGATGTGACTAATATTTATTTGTTTCCTTCTCGAACACTTAAATAATTGAGAGATTAATATATTTATGATGGTAAGTATAATTGTATTCTATGTTATTATTTTTTGTATATAAAGATTTTCGTGATCTTTACTAATCATTGTTAAATTTTTTTAATTACTTTAATATAAACACTTTAGCACCATGGCTTAAAAAAACACTTTGTAGGGCCAATATTATATATTTTTTTAGGATTGTATATGTCGTTTTAGTTTGTTTTTAGTCGATGTAGTACGTACTCGGTACGTTTATTTTGTAGGTTTATTATGTAAAACTTTGGAGAAATGGGACCATATATAAAGGACACTTTACCTATTTCTCCACAACCTTTTCACATTCCAAGAAAACCTTTAGGAAATAAAGTTTTCTCTCTCACACACTTCTCTCTTTTTCTCTCTTTTACATAAACAAACTAAGATCCGAGATCCGAGTGTCGTTGGTGATTTCCGCTAACCAACAACACATATTGATCCGAGTTAAGTCTTGAGATCCATCTAAAGGACCTACAAGTGGTATCAGAGCTTTCGGCTCGACTTTTTGTGGTATCCATCTAAAGGACCTACAGCCAAGACCTACAAGTCTTGAGATCCATCTAAAGTCGACTTTTTGTGGTGTCCTTTATTATATATGGTATTGGATTTTATAGTTATTACTATTATTATTATATATTATGCATTGTGGAACCGCCGGAGCGTATGAGAGAGGGAGTAAAACTGTAATGGTAACTGCTATAGGCTTATCGGAGGGCTGAGAATCAATCTTGGATTTTTATCCAACGGTCAGGTTTAAATATGACTCTATGGTAACTATATATATAATATATTCACATCATCGATTCACAATAACGTGTCTATACTCTTTAAACACACTAGTCGGATAATTGTTCCGGGCTGTGTGACCCTTTAGGATCAAACTTCATCGTTAACGTTGTCATATATTGTTACTTGGGCATACTGATATAACAATCTCCCATATGTAAAACTCTAAATCTCATTGTCTCCAACAGATTGAGTCGCTACATTTAATAAAAATGCATAAACAATTCCCAAAGCATATGTTGAATACTGTATAATATGTATATGTTGAATACTGTAAACAAAGGAGAATGTTGTGCATAAGCCTCGTTCTTGAATCAATGGTTGACGGGTCTTCGATTCAAAATCTGCTCTTTTTACCCGCATTTGATCATGTGGGAAATCACACCCAATTCTCAACAAAACTCCTCAAATTAAGAGCTTTTCCTTCTTACATTATTAAATAAATCAACAGAATTCTAGTTTGGTTTGAGTTTTCAAGACTTACAAAACTTTTGGTCCGGTATGATAGTGTCAACGGCTTCTACATACAAAACATACATTGTTGTAATGGCACTTTTCATAGCCTCATAGTACATGAATACATGAAATATATATAATATGCAGCCATAGTCCATCAAATTAATATGTAACTTGTAACTTGTAAGGGCTGATACAACTGATGTGATGAATTAATATGGCTCAACAAATTATAAAGCATTCAACTGAAACACGAAGTTGAGTAGTTGACCCAAAACACTTATCCTTGTTTTTATAGAAGATTTGTGATTAGAAAGTAGAAAGTACAAGTTATTATGGTAATGATGTAGCTTTTGAATAAACTGATTAATTGTTTTGACTTAAAAATACATTATGGGCAATTTTCAGCCGGTTTGACCTATTTAACTAGTGAACAGAAAGTATACATTTTGTGGTTAATATGATTAGAAAGTATCAATTAATTATTGTGATTTTGCATCAATTTGGCATTGCCAGACTCTGAGGTGATAATGTCCTTGCTACAAAAGTTGACCCTGATCAGTCAAATGACGAGATCTGACCTCCAACATCAGATCTTAATTAATTCTCCTGGAACATATAAATCACTGAAACCTATTAGATTCTTTTTTTGGGAGAAATCTGAAGTTACTAAAAACATCCAAATTAATGGAAATACTAACCAACAAGTGGTAGAAGTCCAGGTTCCTAAATCATTTTACTCAAGTAATAAATTAAAATCATTACCAGTGATATAGTTTTTCTAATCATATATTCCACACAATCAGTATTTAGATGAAAATGAAACGTTACACAAAAAGTGTCGGCACAAACTCGGTAAGGATAATATAGTAATCAAACATCCCATTACACCTGAACAACAATAAGAAATAAGCAAAAGAAAGGAAGGAGATCAATTTATTATTTATATACGTGGGGCAGGAGTTGAAATCAATAATCCTCGACAACGATAATATATCGTAAAAAAACAACAGTAGGAAAGCAAAAGAAACGGAGGAGGCTGACCGTCAGATCACTTAATCATCCAACGGCTTCCAGGAAGCCATAATCTCACACTTCACCTATAAAAGCTCTCTTTCAACCACACTTGTTCCATAACAAATCATTCTTCCTTTTCCACACTTACACCAGAGAAGTCGTTTGCAAATATTTTGATAAGGTCAGTGTTAATCCACAGCTTCTGCTTTCCAATTCTAGTAAATGTCCCAGTTATAATAATATTCTAATTGTTTTTCTGTTTTAGGTGTTAGTCAAACTATTCGTTGTTATTTCATAATTGTGTTACTATAGCTTTGCGATCCGTGTGATATATACCGAATCTTGATATCCCAATTTTGTGTTTTAGATGGGATACCAAAAGACTCAGATCAAGATTGCCGTCATTGGACATGTCGACTCCGGCAAGTCTGCTGACAATGTTAAGAATGTTGCTGTTAAGGATATGAAACGTGGTTCTGTTGCTTCAAACTGATGAAACGTGGTTATATGTTGCTTCAAACGTGTATGTAAGCAAATAAGTTACAGACTCGGGCTGTAGCATTGTTCTCATTGTTCTGTGTAATCCACGTAAAGATTGTATAACATGTTTGAAGTAATATTATTGTGTTTAATCTACGCCGAGATTGCATAGTGTGTTTGTAAAAGAGTGAATCCTTTTTTATTAAAATAAATCATCAAATAACTATAAAACGATCCCAGCTCTCATTATTAGTAGGAAAGAATTAGTAAATACAATATACAATACGAACAACAATAAATATAAAACTTACAACTTCATGTAACCAAATTTATTTGAATCAATGTCCTCAACAAAGAATTTCAACTGCAACTTGTATTATTCTCGGGTGCAAAAATGAACACAATAAGGGTTGAAGGTTGTGGCTGAGGATTCGTTTTCAAGAATCAACTCCTTCGTGTTGCTTCTCTAAAAGATCAGGTTTTTCCATAACCCTCCGTGTTCACCTAAAGTGATCAATAAATAAATAGCTGATCAAATACTTTCTAAAGACAATAAAAAAGCCGATTCAAGTAAACTTAAACTCAGTACAATGGGTCTAAAGGAGTAAAGGTAGACTATATACAAAAATATAAATAAAAGGTGCATGGGCCAAATATGGGAAGTGTACCCATTCCAAATTTTGTTTTCGAGCAGTAGGTTCCCAGCAATGATGTTCAATCAAACTCTAGAATATTATTAATCAACACTTTACACGTATAGCTAGTGTATGGATGGGATGATTGAATCTGGTTCAAAAGAAGCTAGTATATTACTCATGATGTGAATATTCAGGTAGATTGTGAACCATAATTTATCTAGTTTATGTTTGATCTACAACATAATTTAAAAAAACAATCAGAGGATTCGCATAACTTGTACATAAAAATCTAAGCTGCAAAATTATTTGGTTTTGTAATGTCTTTTAATGCCCTATGAATAATCCTACCTAAGTAGTATATATACTCTCTAAGTCTCTATCATATGTTTTACAAATAATCATCTTCGTCCCCAATATATTCATGATTCAATTATAAAGGTTTTCAGGTTTTTGGCCATCCGGACTTGTTCAAATTCTCTCATATTTAGTTTTATGGGTAGGTTCTTTTGAGAACCAAGCCTAGTTGTGAGAATTTTGAGAATCGCACAAAAAAAACATAAAAAGACACGTTTTTATTTTTCTAAATTTTGAAAGAGCTTTATACACTTTTAGGAGTATTTTCGTTAAAAAAAACGTTAACAGATTTTTTTTTAAGTGACAAATATCTATGTTACACATGTAACTGCCTAAGTTAAATGCTTGTAATATATGTAATATGCAAAAATGGTAATTTTGACCATATAAATAAAAATCTCTCAGTGCTTTTTTTTGTTTGTTGAAAATACTCATAGAAGTGTATAGAAGCTCTTCCAAAGTTTGTTTGTTTTTTGTTTTTCTAAACATGTTTTATGTGGTTTTCAAAGTTCTCACGGCTTATATGAGTTAGTTTTATGTATTTCATTAAAAGAAAATTGGATTTTAATCATCTCAACTTTGACCTATTAGCCGAAGTTAATCTTATATATCTCAAGAAATGTTTACCAATATTCGTATATTTGAACATATTTTCATTCAACGATCTCATATATATACTAACTGTAATTAACCCGGTTAGTTTTTACTAGCTGTTCACGCCATCAAAACTTTACCACATAAGCAGGACACATCATCATAACTTAGACTTATTGACCATATAGTAGTCCGCCTCATCAAAGCAAATAAGTTGTTTTCTAGTTTGGTTTGAGTTTTGAAGGCCTACACAACTTTTGGTCCGGAATTAGCTAATGAGTTTATGTTGGATATGTAATTTTAGCAATTACAAGCATACAATTATAAATGTGTCATTGTTATAAATCAATTTGACAGGCTTTTGACTGGGTCAGTTCGTGTTAGAACTAGTTTCAACGTAGAAGGCAATTAATCGGTTCCAAACCTGCAGGTTCAATCGGGTTAAAACTGGTTTCTATCAATCCGGGTAATTCAAACCGATTTGAGTCAGGTTGTCGGCTAAGGTTAAGGAATCGGGTTTTTGTGCACCTCAAGGAAGATGTGGTTTGCAACCATGCATATTATGTCATCTAAGATGTGTGCTAAAAATATAATTTTCCAAGTGGCTAGGTGTTCTAAACACATGCATGGTGAACATTAGTACATTTAGTAGTTTTAGAGGGTGTGTAATTTAATCATAAAAAAATCTTAAATCATGTTTGGCTAGTTGTGGCTCCTAAGTATACCAAAAACTTTCATGAGCTCATTTTAACAAGCTAGTTATCTATTTCGCCTGACCAACTTTTTGTCAGTCATATAGTTTAGATGAGGCAAAAATCAGTAATACAGTAATACAAAAAGAAAAATAAAATTGTACCAATCATCATTAAAAAACACATTATATATTATATAACCAAATATAATAAACAATGGAACACCACATTTTTTTGTTCCAAATGGGCATAATATGGTGTGAAGAAGTTCAAACAAGCATGAAGAACCTTGCCTTATATTGTTGGTTGCAATGGGTCTCGGTCCCTGAATCCTTCATTTGCCGTAGCCTTAAAAGGAGATGGAAAAGCAGTTAAGGACTTAAGGCACGATATTTAACTTTAGATAATAATACAAAGGCATAGTTGAAGATGCATGATCTACAACTACACAAAACACCATCAAGAATGAATACTGATTTTGTGTGTGTAAAGAGATTCTGAAAATAATTTACAAGGTAATATGGTAAATTTTGATTATTGTTTAGAGTGTATAACGATTTCCATGATTTTTGTTAATCCATTCTTTAGTTTTTTCTATTACTTTAATATAATTATGGTAATATTTAAATGTTAACTATTGTTATAAACAGGACCTGTTGACATTTAATATGATGTGACTAATATTTATTTGTTTCCTTCTCGAACACTTAAATAATTGAGAGATTAATATATTTATGATGGTAAGTATAATTGTATTCTATGTTATTATTTTTTGTATATAAAGATTTTCGTGATCTTTACTAATCATTGTTAAATTTTTTTAATTACTTTAATATAAACACTTTAGCACCATGGCTTAAAAAAACACTTTGTAGGGCCAATATTATATATTTTTTTAGGATTGTATATGTCGTTTTAGTTTGTTTTTAGTCGATGTCGTACGTACTCGGTACGTTTATTTTGTAGGTTTATTATGTAAAACTTTGGAGAAATGGGACCCTATATAAAGGACACTTTACCTATTTCTCCACAACCTTTTCACATTCCAAGAAAACCTTTAGGAAATAAAGTTTTCTCTCTCACCCACTTCTCTCTTTTTCTCTCTTTTACATAAACAAACTAAGATCCGAGATCCGAGTGTCGTTGGTGATTTCCGCTAACCAACAACACATATTGATCCGAGTTAAGTCTTGAGATCCATCTAAAGGACCTACAAGTGGTATCAGAGCTTTCGGCTCGACTTTTTGTGGTATCCATCTAAAGGACCTACAGCCAAGACCTACAAGTCTTGAGATCCATCTAAAGTCGACTTTTTGTGGTGTCCTTTATTATATATGGTAATGTCTTGGCTGTGGTATCAGAGCTTTCGGCTCGACTTTTTCTGGTTGGACCTACTCGAATGGTTTAGCATCAAATAGCAAGGGTTCGTCTCCCATCATATGCGGGTGCAATCACTATCTAAGTACCTAATACTATTGATAGTCCTCCTTGATTGATCCTGGATGCACTAAGTGTTTAAATAGACATGGGCTCCCGGGATACTTTTGTCCCGGGAAGGTCAACCGTAAATCGACCGAACTTAATTTTATTTCCTGAAAACCATTTATTTCTTGATGCATCCTCACTTGATGAAGAACAGTCTTTAGGAATCCAAGCAAAAACTTGTTCCTTGGTTTTGGCAATTTTGGACTTCTCTTATCTTGCTTTTACAACTGTTTTTGGTGAATCCTCAGGCGTTGAAGTCTTAGGATCCTTTTTGATTTTATCCTTCTTGGATTTCCAAAAAGGTTTCTTTTTGTGTTTTACTTTATTAACTTGAATCTCACATCCATTTCACTGGGTTCACTATCGGCTTGATCAGTCCTTAAATCAGGGCTACTAAAAGCTCATTGTGGGGACTGATTAAGCCGCCTTTGAATATCAAGATGTTGTTTGAACCAATGCTTACAATGTCTTGCAAGGTGAGAAGAGTGACCACACACAAAACAACACTTTCTCCTAGGAGTGCCATAGAACTCGTCTGAACTATAATGCGGTTGGTGTGGTGGGAAAGGTGATCCTTGGAAAGGAACATGATTATAAAACACGTTTTTGTAATATGGATCAACAAAATTTTGTTGATAATGACCATAGTAGTTGTTATCATAGAAGTTGTATGGTTGAGGATTTCTAAATTGATTGGTTATTTGAGAAAATGATCGTTTATTTGGTGGAACATATTTACACGAAGTACTTGCCTTTTCATTTTCAAAAACTTTGCTTTTACCTGAATTATCCTCACTCTCACAACTTGATGATGAACAACTTGATATGTTCACCTCAACAAGCCTACTTTCATTGACACATTTTTCAACAAAAATTTCATTACAAACGGTTTCATAATCACAACTCGTGTCCGTTTCCACCGACCCACTTTCTTCTACACAACCAGCTGAACAAGATGAATCACCGCTAGAATCAATAGTTACAGGTATTGGAGCTGTTGCTTCAGAAGCTGGTGTTGGTGCATAGTGTCAGTAGTTCATAGTCTAGTGTCTGTAATCGAGTCTGTAATGTTAATTGTGTTTTGTTTATGTTTAAGCAAAGTTACTGACAAGTTCGCTTATCAGGCGAACTTGTTAGTCAAGCGAAGTTAGCAACAACTTCGCCTGAACATATCAGGCGAAGTTGTCGTGTATATATACCTAGGTTACGGCTTAGGTTAAGAGGTTGATCTAGTTCGTTCAGTTCGTGAATTGTAAGTCGTCAGACGTGTATTCGAGAATTCTCTGTAATCAGTGATATTACATCATGTGTTTCGGTTATAATATAACGTGTGTTCATTTGTTCGTATCGTGTGTTTTATCGATTAGTTTTCTACGCTCGTAACGACCTACGCAGGGATTCCGCACCTACGTAGATCGAGATATCTCGTGCAGATCCATCCAGGGAACCTACAAATGGTATCATTTGCTCGATTGTGTGGTTCGGGATATTCACGCGGGTGTAAAAATCGTCCCGTTTTGACTATTCGCGGGACGTGTTTTCTGTGTTTTCGTGTCATTCTTACCTCCTACCATCGTATTCAACCCTTTACACCGTCAAAAACCTCGAAAAACCCAGAAATCAGATCTGCAGAAACTTCGTGTTCATCAGGCGAAGTTGCCGTCACTGTTCGTAGGGTTTCGGCGAAGATATAAGGTTAAGCGAAGTTATCCACAACTTCGCCTACCTTCTCAAGTTTGCCTAACTCAAGCGAAGTTCTCGACAACTCCGCCTACCTCCTAAGTTCGCTTACCTCAAGCGAAGTTAAGAATCAGCGAAGTTCTTCAGCGAAGTTAAGACTTAAGCGAAGTTATCCGTAACTTCGCCTACAGTACTTTTCAGAAGAAATTTTTTTTTTTGGGTTTCTTAGTTTTTGAGAAAGATGTCGTCAATTAACATCTCAGAGTTAGTTAAGATGGAAGTAGAAGCAGGGTCAGCTACTAAGGCCCCAAAGTTGCTTAAAGGAACCGACTTCGTTGCTTGGAAGGATCGATTCGAACAATATGTCAAGTACCAGGATGCGAAAATGTGGGTATGCATCCAGGATGGTTATATTCCACCAACTATGGAGTACGAAGGTCGTGATCAGATCAAGAAGTACAGCAAAATGGAATATGAAGAAAAGAAAATGTATGAGGCCGAGAGCAAGGCTCATGCTGCTATCACTATGGCTCTTCCAAAAGAGATCCTTCATACTTTTAGAAAGTACAAGACAGCAAGAGAGCTTTGGGAAGCTCTTGAGAACCGGTTTGAAGGAAATGTAGGAATCCGTGCTTCGAAGATCAAATTGCTCAAAACTCAATTCTCGGTCTTCAAGTATCTGAAAAACGAATCACTTGATGATATCATCACCAGATATTATCATCTGATGACTGAACTCAGCAACTATTCAATTGCATACAAAGAAGATGAGATTGTTGAGAAGCTTCTTGATGCTCTCCCACCAAAATGGGAGATGTATACTGTGTTGATGAGAGAAGATAAAGACTTTGCTGACTATGACCTTGAGACAGCAGTTAACAAGCTCCGAACCTTTGAGCTTAACATGGTTAGAAAGGAGACACCTACGGATCAAGTTCAAGATCCAGGTATGTATGGTGCTAAAGTCAACTCTAGTTCAGGTTCGAAGACTGAATCAGCTGCCTACTACTCGAAGGGAGAGTCGGGCGCCAACTCATCACATGAGGGGCATGTGTCAGTCAACACGAATGGTGATGTTTGCTTTGTAGCAGGTGGATCTAGTGCATCTAAATCGCAAGCAAGCAAGAGTAGTTGCTCTCCAAGTATTCCTAGCAACAACTACTCTAAGATGCCTATGAGTGTCAAATCTGCTGAAGAGCAGTTTGCTCTCTATGCTTCTTTTATTGCTTCCTATGAGAACTACATTCAGGGGAAGATTGTTGATCCAGCTATGTTGGAAGAAGACTATGACCAGATTGATGCTGATGATCTGGAAGAAATGGATCTGCAATGGCAGATGTCTATGATCGTGAGAAGAGTGAAACGGTTTATGAAAAAGACCGGAAGAAAGTTTGTCGGTGGAAGGCCAGGGTTTGACAAGACGAAGGTAAGATGTTACAACTGTCAGCAAAACGGCCACTTTGCTAAGGAGTGCAGAAATGAGCGTGTAGAACGTGGTCAAGGCAAGTCTACACAGCATAATGGGGGTAGTAAAGATTATAGTGCCATGATTTCCAGAGATGATGGTGAATATAACTGGAACCTGCATTCTGAAGAAATCTTTGAACAAGCAAATTTGGCAAATGTTGAAAATGAAGAAAGTAAGAAAGCTACTGGAGAAGAAAAAGCTTTCATGGCTGATGTTAAAGACCAGCTCTCCGAGGTATGTTCTAAACCTACTTGTTCTAAATGTGAAAACTTGTCTGAGCAACTAGCAACTATAACTGATCAATATGTTAGTTTGGATGCTGAGTTTAAAACTCTAAAAGAAGATCATCATTTTACAAAAGCAAGAGAAAATAGCTATAAAGTTAAAATAAAAGCTTGTGAAAAAGATATTAAAAGTCTAAAAGCAAAACTTGCTGAAAAAATTCAAGTGATTGATCTAAGCTATGAAGTTTTGGAAGAAAAAACCAAACTAATAGCTGAAAGAGAAAAACAGATTGCTGATCACCAGGTGAAAGTGGTGGAACTGAATAGAAAACTTGAGCAGTTCAGAAATTCCTCTGCTATTCTTGATCACCTTGTTAGTGATCAAGGTTCCTCAGTTAAGAGGGGAGGAATTGGTTATCATGAGGTTCCACCACCTTATAATCACAATTACACTTTTAATCCTAGTAATCAGAAATCTGTTGACTTTGAGGTTGTTCAGACAGTTCCAATTAAGGTAACTAGTAAAGAACCAGATGTTAGTAGAGGCGAAACAAGTCCGCCTGTGTCAAGTGTTAAAATTTCTGTTCCGAGTCCGGTCTCATCAGATTCGGATAAGTCATTCGAGTCGGGTAAGACAAAGGAGGAGGTTGTATTACCAAATAGTGGAGAGAAAGATAAAACAACTAAAAAGAGTTCTCTGCTAAACCCGTATGTCCCACCATATGTGAGACGAACGGGCAGTAGTACAGCCTCGACATCCAAAACAACTGTTGAAAAGAAAGTTGAGCATAGGTGTTGTTTTAGGTGTAATCAATTAGGGCACCTAGTTGCAGATTGCCCTCTGAAGCAGCAATTCAGAGGTGTGAGGCATACCAAAACTGAGACTAAGCCTAATGGTAATTATAATACTGGTAAAAGTGAAAACCATTCAAAATTCAGAAATCAGACTAATTCAGGTTTTCAAAGAAACCAATCTCAGTTTCACACTGCTGATAACCAAACAGTAAGTTATAATTCTTTCAATTCACAAAGGTTTGGAAGGCCTCACAATCAATCTACAAGGAGGTATTCTAATAGGACTTACAGGAATTATACAGAGACTAACTTTGGAAAGCCAAAGTTCGGGATGTATAGATCCAAGACCAATTGGTCTTGGGTCCCTAGATTCTAATCTTTTGCTTTAATCGTGCAGGAACAGTTGAACAGGGCTGCCAATAATCTTTGGGTTGTGGATAGCGGCTGTTCCCGGCACATGACGGGTAACAAATTCTTGTTACACGATTTGAAACCTGTTCAAGGAGGGAGAGTGAGCTTTGCTGGAGAAAGTGGAGGCAAGATTACAGGAATGGGAACGGTGTCTAATGGAAAGATGACTCTAGAGAAAGTAAACTTTGTCGAAGAATTGAAGCACAATCTGCTGAGTGTGTCGCAGATCTGTGATGAGGAGTACACCATACATTTTACAAAGAATGAGGCGATTGTGTTGCATCCTGGTTTTCAGATACCAGAGGAGTGGATTGTGATGAAGGCTCCACGTGAGAGGAATACGTATATTATGGATATGAGGTCGACTGAAATGGCCACGGAAGAATCATGCCTTATGACAAAAGCGAGCGAATTGGAGTCCGAATTGTGGCATAGAAGAATGGGGCACATTCATCTTCGGAAGATGAACCACATTGTCAAGAATGGACTTGTGCTGGGCGTTCCCTTGAAAAGTTTCAACTTTGAAGAAAAATGTCTAGCATGCAAGAAGGGAAAGCAGCACAAGAAATCCCATCACACCAAGAAGGTCAATTCTATTGTCAGTACTCTAGAATTGCTTCACATGGATCTCTTCAGTCCCGTGAATGCAAAAAGTCTAGGAGGTACTTCTTATTGCTTGGTGATCACTGATGATTACTCACGATATTCATGGGTATATTTCCTGAAATCAAAAGATGAAACGGCTTAGATGGTGAAGAATTTGATTACCAAAGTTGAGAACGTTATGGATAAAAGGGTTAAGTTCATCAGAAGTGACAATGGAACGGAGTTCAAGAATTTTGAAATGGAGATCTTCTGCCTTCAGAAAGGGATTGAGCACCAGTACAGCGCTCCGTATACTCCGCAACAGAATGGAGTGGCTGTGTCACACCCGGCCCTGAGCGGCGGAATCAGCCGGGCGCGCGCGAGTGGGGATTGATAATTAAGCACGGGCCATTGCAAACATTCAAAGTAAGATTTTCATTGCGCATGAAATGTTTAATACAAATACATTACATTGTTTAAAAATTACATAAAAACATCCAAGTATAAAAACTGTTGAAGATTTCCACGCCATATCCCCTTGCACGGCGGGAACAACCATGCGCATCGAAGGGATAGAACTAAAATCTTCCACAGCTAGTTTTAGATGTTCATCGTGAGGTGCTCTAAGTGTGACTCCATGCGCTACCTAGTTATCTCCTGAAAGACACGTAAAAACATTTGAATCAGTATAAACTGAGTGAGTTCACAAGTTTTAGTAACTTGATAAATCGTATCGTGTCATAGTCTTGATAAAAATCATTCTATAACATAATTCTGATAGCATCATTGAAACACATGCTTAGTAAAACATAGTTCTGATAACATAATCTGATAAAATCGTTCCGCGGGTTACGCGCGAACATTTTTGGGAACTGTGATCGTCTGTGTAAGTGGCGCTGCCACTACGAGCGAAATAAGTAATACCGTCCCGCGGGTTACGCGCGAACGTTTCTGGAAAACGTGCTCGTCCATGCAAAGTGGCGCTGCCACTACGAGCTAAATAATGTAATGCCGTCCCGCGGGTTACGCGTGGACATTTCTGAAAAACCGTGCTCGTCTATGCAAAGAGGCGCTGCCCCTACGAGCTAATCAATAATTCCGTCCCGCGGGTTACGCGCGGACGTTGTGCCGGAAAACAAGGCGCTCGTCCATTCAAAGAGGCGCGACCCCTACGAGCGGGCTCAAACCCATAGTACTGCCCCATGACCATACTAGGCACTCGTCCATGCAAAGAGGTGCGACCCCTACGAGTGGGTGGATCAAACCAGCAGTCCCTACCCTTAGAGTTCCAATGGTAAAGTGATCACTTACTCGAATTCTAGCGCACATACATCGAAAACCATAGATAACCGTTCGCATTGCTCATCATGAAACATAATTTAAACACATAATCGCTTGCATAGCTTGTAAGTACACCATGATAAAACATTATTTAAGTACGTGTCCCTCGCCCCGAAAACAGTTTAAAAACAGTGAAAACAGTGAAAATAGGGGCTGTGAGACTCACCTGTGGTTCTTGTTAAGGGATTAATCGAGATTCGGGTTTTCTTGGTGTTGGCCTTTGAATTGAAGGTCTAGAATACGATTAAATAACAAGAAGTATATAAGAAATAGGAGAATATAAGGGTTGGAAAGTAGATCTCAAGGTTATAATCTCGGCTTACCTAGTAACAGGATCGGAAATGAAAACAACGGATGCTTGGGAGATGATTAGTGCAAGTTTGCAGTTCTTAAGAGAGAAGTTTGAAGTGTGTTTTGGGTGATAATTTAGGTTACATATTTATAGGCAAACTCAAGGGAACACAATCCCTTGCTTTAGGGGATTGAAATCTTTTCATATCTAGGTGCAATGATGGTAAAGTATGGAAATTATTATTATTTATTTAAAAGTGGAGTAGTGGATAAAAGATTATGATTTGATTTGGACAGGACATGCAGGTCTGTGGTTGGTGGGAGTAGGGTGGCTGACAGTTGACTTTTCATGTTACAGTGTGCTTTTTCAGATACTTTTGTCAGTGTACAGTAAAAAGTGGAAAATCTCTGAAACACGCTACTGTTTCCTTTTGGGCGGGAGTAATCTCCTTACATCTGGAGAATAGACTAAGTGTTCTGCGCGTATCACTTTGTGCGCATAGCTTTCTGCGTGAAGGACATTTCTTTGCTGCGGGTAGGTACGTAACCTTCTCGCAGTCAGGGACATTGAGTTTCATTTGTAGATTCTCCAGGTGGTCTTGGTATTTCAACATAGTGATCAGTTATGTTGAAGTCAATTCCATCTTGGAGCTTCAGACAAACTAGCTCTCAATGTTCCCGCCATGCGGGGAGGTTAGTTCCCTTTCCGCACGCGCATAAACGATTTGGGATGCACCCGCCTTAGCATCATGCGAGACGGTCAACCCAATAGACAACATTATGGATACATAAAACCAATACACTCGCGCATGGCGCATATAACATATGCCCACGCAGGTTCTTAACATGGTGCGCTCGCGCAGGGCGTACATAACATGCCCGCGCTGACTAACATGGCGCGCTTGCGCACGGCGCATATAATAAATGCCCGCGCTGATTCTAACATGGCGCGCTCGCGCACGGCGCATATAACAAATGCCCGCGCTGATTCTAACATGGCGCGCTCAATATTTACAATCACCTAATTATTAGGTTGATTACTTAGTTTATAGGATTGGGAAATTACCGGGTGTCACAGGCTGAGAGGAAGAATAGAACATTAATGAAGGAGCCAGAACTATGCTGGCTGATTCGAAGCTTCCTGTGGTGTTCTGGGCTGAAGCAGTTGCTACAGCCTGTTATATCCTGAATAGAGTCTTGACTGTTAAAAGACTTAATAAAACGTGTTATGAGCTTATGCATGGGAGGAAGCCCAACTTGAGTGGTCTTGAACCATTCGGGTCCCCTTGTTCGATTTTAAAGACAAATTCTAAATTTGGTGAAGTAGCCGATAAAGGAATCTTAGTCGGCTATGTTGTTGGGACTCCCAACAGACGTGTCTTTAATACATCGACCGGCAAGGTTGAGGTGGTGTGTAACACCGATATCACAAGTTACAAACCGCCAAAACCAAGCAACGGACTTGCTGAGTTTTTCGACTATGATAGACTTTTTAAGTCTTTAACATACCTTATTTGGATTGTGCAGAAGTAGAAGGAAGAGTTGCTACGAAGATGATCCTTGATGAGGAAGAAAATCTAGTGCAAAGACAGCTGTTTGATAAATGTCAACCTTCCTCATCAAATGCTATCGATACCCCTGCTGCCTCTCCTGAAGAAGAATTTTTCAATCCGTTTCACTCTCAGCAAGAAACAACCATTGATGAGCTCTCTTCTAACTTGGAAGACAATCTGCATGTCGGTTCTGTTCCAACCACGAGAATTCATAAAGATCACCCTTTGGAGAATGTGATTGGTGATGTGTCCTCCAGTGTACAAACAAGACGTAGCTTGAATGAGCACACCTGTGTTTACACAAGCATTAAGGAGACAGGCATAATCAACGAATGCTTGTACACCTGCTTTATCAGCCAGATTGAACCAAAGAATTATCAAATGGCTCTAAAGGACAGCTCGTGAGTCGAAGCCATGCAAGAAGAGCTGGCTCAATTCAAGAAAATTGAAGTTTGGACTTTGGTTGAAAAACCAAAGAATGTGCATGCGATAGGCACAAAATGGGTTTTTAAGTGCAAGAGAGATGAGAAAGGGATTATTATAAGAAACAAGGCGAGGCTAGTCGTTAAAGGTTTTAATCAACAAGAGGGGATTGATTATAATGAAGTGTTCGCTCCTGTGGCAAGATTGGAAGCCATTAGATTGTTTTTGGCATTTGCTGCTTATAAGAAGATGAAGGTATTTCAGTTAGACGTGAAAAGTGCGTTCCTAAATGGGAAAGTTGATGAGGTTGTGTACGTTGAGCAACCTCCGGGTTTTCCTAACCCAGACTTTCCAGACCACGTGTACAAGTTAAGCAAGGCGTTGTATGGACTACATCAGGCACCTCGTGCCTGGTACTCAACTTTATCAGATTACTTGCTTGTAAATGGGTTTGAAAGATGGAAGATAGATAGCACGTTGTTCTTCAAGAGAGAAGGAAGCGACTTCCTGCTGGTGCAAGTCTACATGGATGACATTATCTTTGCTGCATCAAAAGTCTCCATGTGTCAGGAGTTTGAGGCCGTCATGAAGAAAAGGTTTGAAATGAGTGCTATGGGTGAACTAACTTTCTTTTTAGGATTGCAGGTTGATCAGAAGAAGGATGGGATGTTCATTCATCAGACCAAGTATGTCCATGATGTGCTCAAACGCTTCAAGATGGAGGACAGCACTCCATTCGATACTCCAATCTGCGTCAACCATAAATTGGGTGCTGAGACAGACAATGACGCAGATGTGGACCCAACTCAGTATCGGGCTATTATAGGTTCTTTAATGTACTTAACTGCTTCTAGGCCTGATATTATGTTTGCAGTTTGTCTTTGTGCTCGTTTTCAGGCAAACCCAAAGGAATCTCACATGAAGGGTGTGAAGAGGATCTTGCGATATCTCAAAGGCAAACCTAAGCTGGGGTTGTGGTACGCGAAGGGAGGAGACTTGGAATTGGTAGCTTACACAGATTCTGATTATGGAGGGTGCAATCAGAGTCGGAAGTCAACTACTGGAGGATGTCAGTTTCTAGGAGGCAGATTAGTGTCCTGGCAATGCAAGAAGCAGACATCAGTCGCCATTTCAACATGTGAGGCAGAATACATGGCAGCATCAAACTGCTGCTCCCAGGTTCCGTGGATTCAACAACAGTTACGCGACTATGGTCTGAATTTCTCACTTACTTCAATTTGTATTGATAACACTGCTGCGATCTCAGTAACTAATAATCCCGTAAAGCACAGTAAAACTAAACATATTGACATACGTCATCATTTTATACGGGATTGTGCTGAGAAGAAACTGATTGTGCTTGAAAAGGTGGATACGCTTGATAATTTCGCTGATTTATATACTAAAGCGTTTGACAAATCAAGATTTCAAAACCTTGTTGAGTTGAATGGGATGATCAATCCCGAGTAACCAGGCTTTTTGTGCATATAAAAAAAAATGTCACTATCGCTTAAAATTATGTCGGTTACCTCAGTTTGAAGGACATATCCTCGGATATGTTTGGTCCTCATTTTCTACTTGTAGAGTTTGAGGATTGCCATTAACCAGATGACTGAATGTGACCGGGGCGGTTTATGATGTGTTTTTATTCTTTCGCTGAAAATTAGTCGTTCATACTTAGTTAGAAGGACACATACTTGTATGTGGTCGGTCCAGCGGATCCATTGGATCCTCAGGATAACCGTTTACCTGAAGACTTTGAACTGATCGGGGCGATTGAAGTCAAAAATTTTTTTTAGGGAAATGAAATTATTTTTCAAGTCTACTACTTCGTAAGAAGTTACTTTACTATGTTTAACAGAAAATTGATCCAACCTTGGAAAATGATAGATATACTGATTCTGTGTGCTTAACTAGTGAAGTTATTAGGCTTAAAAGTCTTTAGAACAGTCATTGTATGTCATGGTAGCTTTTTATGGTGCGTAAAAGTAGATATGATACAAACTAAATCTACTCGGTTTTAAGTGGAAACTCCTTAAGAGTTTTGCATGTCTTCATATATATCTTTCCGAATGATAGGCAGAAAAGCGATTACTCAGTCATACACGAGCCCGTAAGTGTTCTGATTCCCGTAAAGATAGTGTGTGAAGAAACTGTAGTGATCCAGATTCAGGACTTGCAGTTGTTTACTACTCTGAAGTCTATGAAAATGTTTATCGTAAAAAAAAAAAAAAAAAAACTTAATGTCAAGACTTCTCAATCATGGAGTAAGAAAGAGAACGGGAAGCAGATGAAAAGTACTTACAAACTTAATCAGACACTATGGGTCGAAGTCAATTCGGGGTGACTTGGGGAAAGCCAAATACGCTTTGAGAATAGATAGGAGGCATCATAATCTCTGAGTTGTTGCCCACTTAATTTTTTAGCTTAATTGAACTTAACTCGTGTCACAGAAACGATGAAAACCATCTTAAGTTATTTACCTGCCTATAACCTGTTTCTTTATGTCATAATACAGCTAAACACGGATCTATGTGACAGTCACGTAGTTAGTATGATTCCTGTTGGGATCTTTTCTAAAACATGGTAGTCCCTGTCTAGACTGAAATTTGATCCCTTGTACTTTAATTTTTAAAAGTTTTTCGTACTTAGGTAGTTTATGATTTTATACTTGGTTACTTGGTCTTGATCGTTTCATTTAACACTTTAAAGGATGTTTTAAAACTTAATTGCAAATTGTTCGAATTATGGGGTTTGTTTTGAAAAATTTTTAATTTCAGCGAAGTTCTGCATAACTTCGCCTGATAGGCGAAGTTATCCACAACATCGCCGATACATTTGTGACCCTATATAAAGGACTCTAAAGGTCAAACTGTTCATTTATTTCAAAATCCAGCGAACTTATACTCACAGAAACCTCGGCGAACTTATCGATTCGTTTATCATCAATCATTCTGTGTTTTCATTGTCTATTAAAGGTGTGTAGGGTTCCATATTCGTATAATCATTGTCGTTAATGATTATCACAGGTCGATACGACCCGTTTCGTGACCTTGATTTTTTTGAAACCTAAACACCCGATTTTCAAACTTGTTTTTACGTGATAGTAAACCACTTGAACGTATAAACCTTCATAAAATCATGTATTTCGGAGTCCTCGATCACCGAAATCATCATCTACACGTCGTTCAACAACCTTAACTGTTGCCGATTCGAATTCGGCGAAGTTACAGTTTAGGCGAAGTTATCGATAACTTCGCCTGAGGTTTAACTTCGCCTGATTATTGATTTTGAAACAGTTTATGAGGCGATGTTGTGATTAGGCGAAGTTATCCGTAACTTCGCCTGGACCATTTTACTTAATTTTTTTTAAGACGAAGTTCAAGTTGAAGCGAAGTTGTTTCCCAACTTCGTCTCACCTTTAACTTCGCCTATACAGAATTGATCACAACTTCGCTCATGGTAACAGGCGAACTTGTGACTCGCTTTGACGTTTATCTAACTTAACCTGTTTGCTGCAGATATGGCTGCTATTGCTGGAGCAGGTGGTGCAGGCGGTGATGACGGAGGTGATCAACAAAGACAGTTCTTCCCGGGTCACAACATGTATATCACCTTAGACCCGGAAGCGAGCGGAGTTGATGATTTCCGCGAAATCATCACATTCCTTTTACGCTCGAGGATATTCCACGCCATTACAACAACTCTGCCGATATCCTTACCCAACATTGAGGATTTCTGGCAGACCGTGGAATACGACTGTAGAGTCGAGCCCCCGGTGATGCGCGCAACCGTCAACAATCAAATTGTTCAGTTCTCTTCTGAACATATACGGGCGGCTCTGCGGTTTGGAAACGAAACAAGGGATGACCCGACGGAGTTTGTAGCTCCTTTCCGCGATGGGGCATTTTTGAGGATGGGTTATTCTGGTCCCTTGGGGGATTCGCAGAGAAGGAAGGGATTTCTGCTCGATCAGTGGCGCTTCCTCATGCACGTAATGATTGTCTGCATGTCAGGGAGGAAGGCGGGCACTGACGGAATGGACCAGAATAACCCATCCTTTCTGACTTATAACAAGCGTTACAGCTTGAGTCAGATGGTCTTCTATGAGATTGATCGACAGCGAAGGGCGATGGGGCGTGAGAGATTCATCATGTATCCAAGATTTCTCCAAATGATCTTGAATCATGTTGCTCCCACGTTGCCTCAACGTCGCCCTATCAGATACGTGGAGAGTGTGAACAAGCGTATCTTTGCTCAATGTAGAACTTCGAGTGCTAGAAGCAAGCCTGAACTGCGTCCTAGGCATACTCCACTGTTTGGGTATTTAATCAACCCGGAGTATGTTCCTGCTAATGGGGACGAGTTTAGAGATCCTCAAACACAACAGGCGGGAGCACCTCAAGCTGTACCTGCTGCGCCTGTTGTGTCAGCTGAAGAAGAGGTAGACCTTGACGCTGCTTTTGGCGGCCAAGGATTTTTTGACATGGACCGGGTTGATCTTCAAGAAAATATACAGGTCTCGGTTCCACAGAGTACGAGAGTAAATGTTACTAGAGCAGCTACGACGGTGGATGACTCAGATTTTGATGATGTAATGGATGAAGCAAGACGTATGATGGTGACTCAAGAGAGGACGTATGGGAAGAGAAAGAGGACAGATGACGACAGTGAGTCAGAAGAAGAAGAAGACATTCATAAGTTGATCAGACGTTCAAGAAGGGACAGGACAGGTGCAGGTAGGGGAGCTGGTGAGAGCTCTAGAGTCATACGTTTCGCTCTGCCCGCACTGTCCGGTATGTCAATTGTCCCTACACCATTAAAGGTCACAAGGCCAAAAGCCACGGACGTTCCCGTGGTGGCTACATCATCATTTGTTGGCCTCCCATCCATCACACTCCAGCTGACGACTCCAGATATTGTATCATTGCCGCCTCCAACGCTTACTCCGTCGGAGGTTGTTGCACAGGTTATTGAGTCGACAGTGGTTCACACTGCAGGGTTGTCGGTCACGATACCACCTGCGGTTATGTCCACAGCTACTTCTGATGTCCCGGTTTCATTCGAAATCCCTCCTCAGTATACTCAAGACATATCTCACATGAGGTTCGATTTCGATGCAACCCTATCAGACTCGGAAAGAATAGCTGCACTAGAGCGGGTCGTGGCAGAGCAATCTAGGATAAATCTTATCCATACCCAGACTATTCAGCGCCTAGTAGCAGAAAATCAACTACAGTCGTCCCTCCTGGTTGAACATGGAAAAATTATAGATGCTATGAAGGAGTTCTTGGCATCTCATGGGAGACGAGCTGTAAAGGCGACGAGCTCAGGACAAAGAAGAAGAATGACAGAGACGATGATCCCAATGCATCGAAAGGTGCAGGTGGTGAGTTGCCAAGAACTACTCAAGCTCTTGGGACAACCACAGCTCAGGGGGAGTCTGCAGGTGCAGCTGGCGGTTCTGGTGGTGATGAGGTGGTGATGGTAGATGACGAGGAGATGGGAGATGATGTGATCGATGCCTTGAAGGAGTTGGATGATGATATGTTAGATGTTGATGATGTGTGTGATGATGATGTGCTGCCATTAGAAGAAATTGAGAAGATTGGTGCACATATAGTGATAGAAGATGATGTTGAAGAAGGTGAAATTATAGAGGAGAATGTTGAACACGAGCTTCCAACCGTCGAGAAGTCGAATGTATGTGAAGATACAGTAGTTGATGATACAGAATAGGAGGAGCAGCCTAGATGGAAGGAAGGCTATGCTCATTGGTTTATCAAAACGAAGAAGCCAGTGGTACCTACAATGTTCAAGAAAAGTTATAATATTAAAGGGTACGCTGAGTCAAAGAAAGGCATTATCTGTTGGTTATATGATGAACAGCTAAACGTGTTCGTGGTGAAAAGATATGATGGGATCCAATACTTTAAGAGGACGTTGAGATCTCTAAATACCTTACCTGAGTGTGAGGTAAAGGATTTGGCCAGACTGGGGTTGATTAATAGAAGTGATGATAATATGGCCAGAGTTATTGGGAAGATAGTATGGAAAGAAAGTATTAAAGAGAAAAAGTTTGAGTTGTTAAAACCACAGAAAAGGAAATTAGTTGAAGATACTGAAAGAGGAATGAGAGCAGATGGCAAACCTTGGATGGTGATGAAATATAAGTCGGTTCGGTGTTTGAAAGAGGTTCCAATGAAGACTATGCCTCAAGATGTGCTGAAAGATCTGAAATGGTGGTATGTGGATTGCCAGACTGCTGAAGCCGTGATGGAAGACGAAGACGAACAAGAAGTGCTAAGAGTGTATGATCCGATGCATCTTGTTAATTTATCTAAAGCTGATCTGCAGGTGTTAAACGAGAAGAAGATATTCTATATTCCTGCTTGGAAAGACGAAGCGAGGAAGTATCAGCGAGTTGTCACGGTCTGTGTAAGAGAGGGAGTGCATGCATGAAGATTACAAGACAAGTGCTTAAAGAAAAAGATATGAAGCTACTGCCAAGGGGGAGTCTGTTGGTGCATAGTGTCAGTAGTTCATAGTCTAGTGTCTGTAATCGAGTCTGTAATGTTAATTGTGTTTTGTTTATGTTTAAGCGAAGTTACTGACAAGTTCGCTTATCAGGCGAACTTGTTAGTCAAGCGAAGTTAGCAACAACTTCGTCTGAACATATCAGGCGAAGTTGTCGTGTATATATACCTAGGTTACGGCTTAGGTTAAGAGGTTGATCTAGTTCGTTCAGTTCGTGAATTGTAAGTCGTCAGACGTGTATTCGAGAGTTCTCTGTAATCAGTGATATTACATCACGTGTTTCGGTTATAATATAACGTGTGTTCATTTGTTCGTATCGTGTGTTTTATCGATTAGTTTTCTACGCTCGTAACGACCTACGCAGGGATTCCGCACCTACGTAGATCGAGATATCTCGTGCAGATCCATCCAGGGAACCTACAGCTGGAGGAACAAATGTTACTGGTTTTGGTACATGACCAATTCCATATACCATCTCTTCCTCGGGAGAAGTATTATAGCTAAAATGGGGCAGGCTTGTGTAATTATCATTAAACGGAGGTGGAACTGCAATGTAGTCATATCCTAGCCCAGCCTTAACTTTAGTACTTCTCTAGGCTCCAATAATATCATCCAACTGTCAGATCCGGTTTCGGGACCTACAAGTGGTATCAGAGCTTTCGGCTCGACTTTTTGTGGTTTTCGGGTTTTGATCTTAGTTTTTGTTGGATTTGAGGTTGAGTTCATGTTACTCATCTCTTTTGGAGTCACTTACACCTTAGAAACACACGATAATCACCAAATCTAAGTTTTTAGTATTTTAAATTTTTGTGTCTAAGCTCAGAATCGGTTTAAAAACTCATATCTAGGCCGATTTATTGATTTTTAGACTAAAGTCTTTTTGACCTTTTGGAAGTTAGGGTGTTATATTCTCAAAAAAAAATCGCATCGGGTACCGTAGCAGTCGCTTCCGAGGTACTGTAGCAATCGCATCGCCGAGGTACTGTAGCAATCGCTTCGCACGGGTACTGTAGCAAATCGTTTCGATTCGCACGGGGGGTACTGTAGCAATTGTTTAGCTTCGCACGGGTACTGTAGCAACTCATGCGAAACACTGTTGTCACACCCCAACCTAAGGCGGAAATGCCGGGGCGTGATCCGATTGCTCACAGCTCAAAGATACTATCATAATTATAAATGACAATATCTAATTAATTATTTTAATTCAAATATTCACACACGTTTACAAAACAATTCAAATAACTGATTATAAACATGATTTAACATTCGTCTTCATTATAACCTATGGTCTTGACTAAATATCCATACTTCAACCAAAGCAACCTGCATATGCGTAGAAAATGGAGTTTGTTAACAACACATGTTGAGTGAGATGATCACCAATTTTGAATCATTAAATAATAGCATATATATATAGTTGATAAATGATAAATGCACAAACCAACCATGTGATAATAATCAATCGAATCATAACAATCAAGCATATAACCAAATCGTGTGTGCCAATGAAATCGTTGCCAAACGAATCGGGCATTGATTACAATGACTAAGGTTGTCGTTTTACCTTTGCCAAGCGAATCGGGCTCCGGTTACTAAGACGGTCGTATGATAATACTAATGAGAACCCTCTACAAGGGGATATGTTGGACCTCTCCGAAACGTTATCAAGTAAACAATTAAACATGTAGCAATTAGCAAATAGCATTCAATTGATATCCACACAATAATTATGTTTGCGATTTTGAGTATATATATAGAATAGAAAATATGAGTAAGTACGCATATGTTCCCAAAACGTTAGAAAACAGTATATAAAAAGGGGAATGATCAAACTCACATTAGATGGAAGGCAAGTGATTAATAAATTCGACAAACGAACTAATGATTTAAGCGAGTCGTCCAATACGCGTCCAACGAGATTAATGATCAGAATCTGAAACTTTGTGATATGAAACTATAAATAAAAAAGAACTTAATGCCACTGAAATCAATCCAAACGGATGAGTAGAAATCTAGTTATGTTGATTTTAATGTTTAAACGAGTCAAGTCTGACCAGAATCCGGACTTCGAGTCGGGAGTCGGGTTTTGGTCAGAACTCTTAAAATTACGTTACGAGAATAAAAGTCTTCTGGACCGAACGTTAAGTCCGACTAGAAGCATAAGAAAACGATAAGTCAAACTTGTTGACTGTTTTACCCTTTAGTGGGTTTTAAAGCAATTGACCAGTCAATACCCTTCAATCTCAGAAATTGATTGAAGGTTATTGACTAGGGAATATGTATGAACAATTTTACAGTTTACAACTTACCCGGAAAGTGAAAGGATCAAGAAATATAACGAGTCAAAGATCAACGTATAAGCAAAGTCAAACGTCAAGGCTTGTGTCTTTAACGATCATGCAAAAACCAAAGGGTTTACGAGCTCAGCAGAAGGTAGGACGGCTGGAGGATGTTCTTTAGGGTTTGATTAAATTTTACAGCAGATGAATGAGGCTTTTTTATATAAGAAAGCTAAAACGAACCAAATATGGGCTTTTTTGCCCGTTTAAGCAAGTATATGCAATTTAAGGAAAGAATCTTCGATTTATTCACAAAGATCTAATCTTGGACAAGGGAAAATGAATTAGGAATGGTATTTTAGTTGTATGATGTTTACTTGGACCTTAATTCACTCTAACATGCCTAAAATAAACGATTTTATACCTTAGATGAACTAGAAAACGAACTATGGCTTATACGATCTTTGCAGGTACCCCATCACGCCGCGCGGCCACCTAGGGTTGTCCCGTCGCGCAGCGCCCCGGGCCACAATGGGGAAAGTTTCATTTTTTGCATTTTTAGTCCCTGTAGTTTGATATTTGGTCCATTATTGAACTTTTTATGTTTTAAATAAGGATTTAGACATTATATAAAGTATGAGGGGTATAAATTGAACATTAGAAACTTAAATATATTATTTCTGTTTAATAATGAAAATCTAAATTATTCCCGGTCGGTTTAAACGTAAACGAAAAATCCGAGATGTTACAATCTCCCCTACTTTAGGGAATTTCATCCCGAAATTAAGGAAAACCAAAACATCATCATTTTGAAAACAAATTAAACTTTTTAAGGAAAATATCATAACGTAGAACTTCTTAATAACCAAAGCAACGCTTCAAATGGCAATCCGATAAAGGCACTTATATATGATGTACCAGCGTTGTATCCACCATGTCCTTATCATCTCATCATTCGTACCGTTACCCAAGCTACCTTAGGTTCTAAATCATGACACATAATTGTACGTATTATGATTTCCATGCGAGGACTCGGATAATTATGTTCGCGACCATAATTACTCTTATCATCGGATGGTCCGCATAACTCGTTTCATCATGTGGGTTATAAAACATTGAAAATAAAATTTTAAGAGAAAACAATTGTTTTTGATAATTTCTAAATATAATTTCAAATTATAATTAATAAATGTTCTAGTTGAATTAAATAAACCGTGAGATTTCGGAAATCTCGTTTACTTTTAAAGTAAAATTTTTGAAAATTTAAGAAAATAGATTTGGTGAAACAGATGTTATTGTGATAATCGAGATTAAGGAAATGAGATGGAGATACAAGATCCTAATTGATTAATCTTTGATAAAGGAATTTTATCCAAGGGATGAATTACGCAAAGATTTAATTTATAACAAATAGTTAATGGCATATGGAGTCCTTAAATATCGTATTCTTTAGGAATGAAGTTCTTAAGATCGAGAATATAAGTTTAAACATCGTTAACGAAAATTTTGGTGAGTCGAGTTTGGTTAATTTTGACATGTTTATACATATTAAAGGAGAATCGATTGCCTCTCTCATCAATAGATTTGAGTCACTCGTCTCTAAAATGAGAAGTGTCGGTATCATCAATGGTTTGTATGAGATCAATATAAAGCTATTGAATTCATTGCCTTAATCATGGTGCGTCAATGTTGTCACCATAAAGAGAACCACAAACATGTATACCATAACATTCTTAGAGTTGGCTTCTACCATCAAGTCTTTTGAAATAATGGAAGATAAGCTCCAAATGAACAATCAGTCCAAAGAAAATAAAGTTGGGACAAGTGCTGCAGGTGAAAGCAGTCATGCATGTCCTATCATTCCCGACACATCACCTTGTGATAAGGTAAACCACAACTTATGCACGCATGCTTGCATTGATAAGGTTACATATTATAGATATCATCAAAACAAAGTTTTGAAAGAAAATGCAAAACTTCGACAATTAAATGTTGAATATGTAAAGGCTGACAAGATTTACGTTGAGAAGATTGATACTCATCGTAATGATGTGGCAAATCTTAAACTTATTTTCAAAATGAGCATGATGTTATATATTATAAAAACATAGTTTCTGAATTAAAAGCTAAAATAGAAAGTTTGAAACTTGATGCTTCTGAGAAAAAGAAACACGAAAAGATAGTCGAAAGATTTGAAACATCATCTGAGAAGTTGGATGATATCATTGGAGCCCAGAGAAGTACTAAGCTAAAAGCGGGGCTGGGGTATGCTTATACTGATGTACCTCCACCTTTAAATTATAATTATACCAGCTTACCCCACTTCAGCTATAATACTGCTCCCGAGGAAGAAATGTCATATGGGGTTGGTAGAATACCAAAACCTGTGAAATTTGTCCCCCTAGTTTCTCAAACTGCTGCTCCAGTCCCATCATCTGATAAATCTAACATCAATGTATCTTTTGAAGCTGGTTGTGTAGAAGAAAATGGGTCGGTGGAAACGGACACGAGTTGTGATTATGAAACCGTTTGTGATGAAACTTTTGTTGAAAAATATGTCAATGAAAGTAGGCCTGTTGAGGTGAACATATTAAGTTGTTCATCATCAAGTTGTGAGACTGAGGATAATTCAAGTGAAAGTAAAGTTTTTGAAAATGAAAAAGCAAGTACTTCGTGTAAATATGTTCCACCAAATAAACGATCATTTTCTCAAACAACCAATCAATTTAGAAATCCTCAGCCATACAACTTCTGTGACAACAACTACTATGGTATTATCAACAAAATTTTGTTGATCCATATTACACAAATGTGTTTTATAATCATGTTCCTTTCCAAGGATCACCTTTCCCATCGCACCAACCACATTATAGTTCAGATGAGTTCTATGGCACTCCTAGGAGAAAGTGCTATTTTGTGTGTGGTCACTCTTCTCACCTTGCAAGACATTGCAAGCACTGGTTCAAGCAACAACTTGATATTCAAAGGCGGCTTAGTCAGTCCCCAAAAGGAGCTTTTAGTAGCCCTGATTCAAGGACTGATCAGGCTGATAGTGAACCCAGTGAAATGGATGTGAAAACCAAAGTAAATAAAGTAAAACACAAAAAGAAACCTTTTTGGAAAACCAAGAAGGATAAAATCAAAAAGGATCCTAAGACTGTAAAGTCTGAGGATTCACCAAAAATAGTTTCAAAATCAAGAAAAGAAAAAGTTCAAAATTGACAAAACCAAGGAACAAGTTTTTGCTTGGATTCCTAAGAACTATTCTTCATCAAGTGAGGCTCCACCAAGAAATAAATGGGTTTGAGGAAATAAAATTAAGTTCGGTCGGTTTACGGTTGACCTTCCCGGGACAAAAGTGTATCGGGAACCCATGTCTATTTAAACGCTTAGTGCATGCAGGGTTAATAAAGGAGGATTATCAATAGTATTAGGTACCTAGATAGTGATTGCACCCGGCATATGATGGGAAATGAACCCTTGCTATTTGATGCTAAACCATTCGATGGCGTGTTCGAGTCTTTCATAAGCGACATGGGAGGACAAATTTCAAGGAAGGGAAGCCTTGTTTAAATGGTTCAACAACAACTTTTCGAGCGTTTCTCAACTAACCTCGTCCAACTACTTCTCTCAAGTGATGGATCCAGCATCAGATGTTGGATCTCGGTTTGAATCTCTTCAACTTTGTCATACAATGTGATAATGCTTGCTTAAGATAGTCCATCTGACAACAACTTTGCTGACCTTTTCACTAAAGCCATCGATCATGCCCGATTTGAATTTATGGTCGAATCGCTCGGCATGATCAATTTTGATTAAAACAACCTATCTATCCTTTTGTTTTAAAATTGTAAATATTTTTCAAATATGTCACAATTTTAGAGGGAGAAAATGAGTTAAGTTTAACTCACTAAAAAGATTTTCAATTCATCTTAAGAAAAGCAAAAACAAATCATTTGATTTACCAAAAAGATTTTATATTACTTTTAAAAAAATCTAAAAGGAATTGTCCCATTTAGAGGGAGCTCCTGCTTAGAGGGAGTCGGATAATTAAAATTTTCAAATTTTGAGAAATTGATCCGACCATTGGAAAATGATAGTACATTGATATGCAATGATCATAGCGCATGAAAAGAGTAGATCAAAAGTCTACAAAATCACTCACAGATGTGTAGATAGGCTTGACAAACAAGTAAGTGTCGGGTGATATAAACCTAAATTCCTGTCGGTACTAGTGGATATACGATTATGAAGCGGTTGCATGATTTCGTGAAGTCATATTCATGAAGGTAGAAATGTAATTATACATGTCATACCCAAGCCTCTCTTAACCTGATCACGGTTGTCTTATGAAATAAGTGTCAATTTTTAATTTTTATTTGAGTCAAGTAAAGCCTCACAGAAAGGCAAGAAAAAGAAAAACAAAAGAGTCAATAAAAGAAAAAGAAAAACAGAAAAACAGAATGAAAAATCAAGAAAAATAGTCATTTAGGATTTTAAATTCTGCTTTATTTCTTCATTTATTTTGATTCAAACCTTGCACTTTCTCTGTTTGTAGTCATACAAGATCTGATTGTTAAGGCCCTGAATTTTCTGCTTTATTTTAACTTTTCTAGATCGAGTCAAGTGTGCAAAGCACAAAATGTCGAGTGTACAAAGTGTCAAGTATGTTAATAAGAGTACTATGATCAACTAAGAAAGGTTTAAGTCAAGTTAAGGTGATATGTTAACATAAAGTAAGCCCGAGATATGATGGAATAAGTAACATGTCTGATTAAGTGGGAACCACATAAGCACTGTGCCTAATTGTACTTTAAGCGTATCACTTTGGCATCGAAACACTTGTCAAGTTAAACAAACGGACAATATCTATAGTCGGTGATGAAATTGTGACATAATAATATCAAAATGGAAACGCGATCTAGGGCTTTGCAAATCAATATGATTCCATGTTGTGATCTTTCTCACAAAAATATTAAAATCAATAGAAAATTTTGTAAATATTATTGATATATAATATTAATTTCATCTTTACTCCTATCTTTTATTGTTTATTTTGATTTTGTTTTATTTTAGTTTCAACTTCAAAATGTTATGTATATATTTTCGTTATTTTTAAAATATATGAAAATGCCAAAAAGATTTTAAGTTTTTATTATGTTCGTACATATTTTGTTAAACTGTTCATTCAAAATCATGTGTTTTGTTGTCAAAGTCGTTCATGCAAAGTTCGTTGAAAATCTGGGACTTAAACAAATCATTTACAAGTTGAGGGACTAAAATTGGGAGGGCCTATGAATGATTTCTTCTTGACCCTCGAGAGGGTCTGTGAACGAATCTTATCGTTTTAAGTTTTGTGCAGCTATACATGGACAGGTAGATCAAAATCAAATCTGCTTGGAGTTGCAGATGCTGAAGCGAAAAGAAACTGAGAACGTGAAAGTTGGTGGTTGAAGCTAAAAATGAACTGATTGCATTCAAACACAAGGAAAGAAACCAATTGGCTCAAGAAAGTCAACAAAAGAAAATTAGATGTCGAGCCTCCCACATATGATGTTTCGAAAATTTGCAGTTGCCGATCCTTCCCAGAAAATAAGATTAAAGTTCAAGTCTACAAGACTGGAAAATAAAGAACTGTTCAATATCCAATCTGGTTCAAGACCCTGGATCAAGACAGGTACTAAGTTTCAAGAAATAAAGACGAAGCAAAGACTTGACGAATGTTCCTCGACATACTCAATCCTAGAGGGAGATTGTAGGGCCAATATTATATATTGTTTTTAGGATTGTATATGTCATTTTAGTTTGCTTTTAGTCGATGTAGTACGTACTCAGTACGTTTATCATGTAAAACTTTGGAGAAATGGGGCCCTATATAAAGGACACTTTACCCATTTCTCCACAACCTTTTCACATTCCAAGAAAACCTTAGGGAAATAAAGTTTTCTCTCTTACCCACTTCTCTCTTTTCCTCTCTTTTACATAAACAAACTAAGATCCGAGATCCGAGTGTCGTTAGTGATTTCTGCTAACCAACAACAATGATTGATCCGAGTCAAGTCTTGAGATCCATCTTGAGGACTTAAACACTTTGTCTATACACGTGTATAATGGGTATGAATATAATACAAGGGGACATGAGTTGAAATAAGTGAAACTCGATAATGATATATTGTACAGATACGATACAAGGAGCAGAGTCAGCTGGGGCATACGGCGACATGGGCGACCGGTCGGGGCACTTAATTTTCGGAGCACAATCTACCTATACTAATAAAAGAAAATAATTCTAGACACGTGGCATTCTGAGGTTAATTCTTACTATCAAATTCCCGTCCAAATCATTTCTCTTCTATTGACGGAAAAGGAAAAAAAATATATTGGTTATAAATATAGTATTGTTTATAAATTCAACATATCGTATTAATTAGTCAATATCCATTGATTGAATTATTAATACTATAAATTATATTGTAAACATACTTAATATAAAAAAAATATTAATATATATAATAATTACGTGTCATAAAGATATTTTCTTTGAAATTAAAATGTATATAAAAGAGTTTATGCTTAAAGAGTACACTAACATTTAATTTTTTAGACATCTTCATATTGAAGAAAACTATAATAATTTTGTTTACTTTTTACAAATATTCAATGTTTAATAAGTTTTAAAAGTCATAGACAAATTTTTTATTTTTTATATTTAGTATAAGAGACATCATGCAAGCTGTTCAAAAAAGAAAATTTGATGTCTTTTTTAATTTATGGTTTAGGGTTTAAGGTATGGAGTGTAAAACAATTTTGAGAAAGACTTTAACTACATCTTTCATATCTAAAGGGCTCATTGTTTTAAATGTTGCTTTCAGTGGTATTGCTTCATTATTGTATATCAATGGTAGAACAACTCATTCTCAATTTAAAAAATTCAAATGCATTTGATGATATAAAGCAACTATATTTGTAATACATTTTTTACATAATATAAAGAGACTTAATTATCTTTTATTTTATTTGTATTAAATTATTTATTGTAATTTATGCATTAACTTATACCGTGTAATACACGGGTTTCTAAAGCTAGTTTATATATATATACAGGGGATGGATCATGCGAGAATGATATTATAACGAGAAGTGCGAGAAATGAATCTAGACCATTGATTGTGTTTAATCAATGGTCAACAATAGAAATGACATTATCGTAAATAAAGACACATATTTATGGCATATTTTTAATTAAAAAGGGCATACATGTCTTTTATGGTGTTGGCCTAATTAAACCAGGCATTAATGTATTCGGCGGTTATTTTTCTAGCATAATCAATGCTCATAAGATGATTAATACTAGTTTAATGCATATACATGATACATAAAAACATACACCAACTTGTCTCAAGTGACTACACGACATTAGTTTTACCTACACTACATTAGATATTTCTACACTACATTAGTTATGACAACACAACATTTGAAAGTGTCCCTACACTACATTAAATATGTCTAAAATACATTAATTATGACTACATAACATTTGAAAGTGTGCCTACACTACACTACACTAGTTTTGCATACACAACACTAGATATATTTACACTACATTATTTATGACTATATGGCACTTGGAAGTGTGCCTACACTACATTTGAAAGTGAGCCTACGCTACATTAGTTTTGCCTACACTACATATGATATGTCTACACCACATTAGTTATGACTATATAACATTTGAAAGTGTGTGCCTACCCTATATTAGTTTTGTCTACAATACATTTTCTATATCTACATAACATTAGTTATGACTACACAACATCTGAAAGTAAAACTACATTACAACAGTTTTTCCAAGAATATATATGATATGTCTACACTACATTAGTTATGACTATACAAAATTTGAAAGTGTGCATGCACTAGACTACGTAACTTTATCTACATTACATAAGATAAGCCTAGCTACACTACATTAGTTGATTAAAATTAAAAAAAAAAAACATTTCACATTAGATGTCAAATAAAAAAATTAACTAGCCATGTGTTAGAATAAAATGAATTTAAATCAAATCGATTTTAATTGTTCAAATTTTAGATGAAATAAATAATAACAACAACAACAACTTATCATTTGTAGTTACTTAACATTAATTAAAACATTAATGAGTATAAGTTACAAAACAAAACATTTTATATTTTACTAACATACTCTTTTATTTAAATAATAAGAAATTAAAAAAAATCATGTGATTGGTTATAATCTCTTCTCGCACTTCTCGCATTAAGAAACACTTCTGAAATGAACCAAATCCTATATATATATATGAAAAAAAAATATGTATATTTATTAATGTTTTACCCTAATCATACAATAACTAGCTTGGTCTAGCAAAGGGTATGACTCCTAACCAAAAGGTTGTAAGTTCTTGTCTCACTTGAGACATTTTTAAGCTTTTTTTTTTTGTACAAAAAGTTTTTTACACAACCTAAATCATAATTAAGTAAGCTCATTTAAAAATTTAATGTTTAAACCAAACAAAAAACCATTTACATAAGACCTACAATTTTTTTTGCTTATATTATTTCAGTCTTTTTCATTTAAAAATTTAATGTTTAAACCAAACAAAAAACCATTTACATAAGAACTACAATTTTTTTTGCTTATATTATTTCAGTCTTTTTATTTCAGCTCGGCCGAGGCATGTAAATTATCGAAGGTGGCCATGCAAAGAAGATTAACCAACCAACCGTATCACCCCAATTAAACCCCACGTCAATTGTGAACAGAAAAAATTCTTGGTTCATAAGAAATGCTCTGTCTCTTCACAAACACATTTTAGGCCTAGTTGGTTGTGGAGCATATGAAAACTCCGAAGTTGATCTTGCTCAGGTGGCTGAAGAAACTGTTACCAATGATATAGTTTTTCTTATCATATATTCCACACAATCAGTATTTAGATGAAAATGAAACGTTACACAAAAAGTGTCGGCACAACTCGACAATGATAATATAGTAATTAAACATCCCATTACACCTGAACAACAGCAAGAAATAAGCAAAAGAAAGGAAGGAGATCCATTTTTTAGTTATATGTGTGTATGATTTATACATGTGTATAATGAATATGAATATAATATAGCATAGGGGAGCAGGAATTGAAATCAATAATCCTCGACAACGATAATATATCATAAATAGACATCAGAAGGAAATCAACAGAAGTGGAGTAGACTGATTACCCTACAACCGTCAGATCACTTAATCATCCAACGGCTTCCAGGAAGCCATAGTCTCACACCTCACCTATAAAAGCTCTCTTTCAACCACACTTGTTCCATAACAATTCATTCTTCCTGTCCACACTTATAGCAGAGAAGTCGTTTGCAGATATTTTGATAAGGTTAGTGTTAATCCACAGCTTCTGCTTTCCAATTCTAGTAACTATTTTCATATTGAAACTTTAGATTTGTTTTGTTTGAATCTGCATGATATATTGAAACTTCATATATATCTTAATTTTGTGTTATAGATGGGATACCAAAAGACTCAGATCAAGATTGCCGTCGTTGGACATGTCGACTCCGGCCAGTCTGCTGACAATGTTAAGAATGTTGCTGTTAAGGATATGAAGCGTGGTTATGTTGCTTCAAACTGATGATCCGGCAGCTATGATCACTTGGGTGTAAGAATATGTAAGCGAATAAGTTACAGATCCTTGGGCTGTAGTATTATTCTGTACGTGTAATCTACATCTCGAGATTGTGTAATATGTTTGAAGTAATTTAATCGTGTTTAATCTACGTCGAGATTAATGCATGATGATGTGTTTGTGAAAAGGTGAATTGTTTTTAATTTGAATAAATCATAAAATAATGACAACATAATGATAACAATCGAGTTCATTTTATATCCACACAATGAGGAAGAAAAACATCTCATTTAACCTTGTAAGAAACAAGTTTTATTTGCATTAAACGGGAATTTAATAAGTGCTAAAAACATTGGCTCTTTCTATTCAAGACATCAGTTTTAATTGACCTGTGGGAATTGCACCTGTGTTGGCAATCGAGCGACTGCCCAACTAGTAGAAGATCCACCGACCGAACCAATTCAACACCCGAGTAGTGGAAACATGCATCCACTGACTTTATATTAATATTGAACCATGTATGGTTGAAATCCAAAAGGAACCTTTAAAAGAATATAAAAACCACAGAGATTCAGACCATTCTGGGATGGGCATGGATCCGGTTCGATTCAATGGGTTTGGGTTGTTTCTCATGAATGGGCCGATTGGGCAGTCGAACCAGTGACAGGTAATTTAAAACTCAATAACAACCAAAGAAAGTTTAAAACTTTTTCCTTGGTTGTAGATGATGACTTGACTGTGAGTACACAACTGTCATTCTGGTTAACCAAAGTCACTATGTTGAACATATCTAATGGTTCTTGTATTGATGATTGAGATTAATTATTTGATTTATAAGATACATGTGTTTTCGCATATCTATATGTCTAAACCACTCGGATTAGTGTAAATCTTCTATGATTTGTTAAATCGCTTAAGAATGATTTGTTTTGGATTTACACCATATTGTTTTCTATCGTCAACCATTGATATCGCCTCAGATATGTTTTGTTTGAATCTGCGTAGTTTTATTTTTTTCATCCATATCAGTTAAAACGGATATTGCTTCTCGATCAAAAGGGATAACAACATTTATTGTTGAGAAAGGGACGCCCGGGCACACCTTTTGTTCATCTTGCTACATTTACCAAGCCTAAAAGTACTAAAATATGCTTTTGTTGTATATATGCAACATCATTGTATCAATAAATGTCAGAATATTATAATTATAAAATATAATATTATTATTATTATTATTAGTTTTGTCTGGCAAACCCGAGTGCAAGTAAATCTTGATTCATGCCTATGAAGTTGTAGTTACCTCCCGTGGTCAAATAAAAACAGATGGTCCCACCACCACCGTCCTCGGTTTTGATCTTTATTTCTTTCATTATTTTAATCGGTCCCTTCTTGCTACAGAGGATTATATTGGTAATGTTTTCTTACTTGTTTCTATTCCCGTTTGGGTTACTATTCTCATGTTATGATCTCTATATATTGTAACTCAATCCTTCAATATTATTCAATCCATCATTTACCATTATTTTACATTCCTTGTCTATTGAATAGCCTACCTCATAACCATAGCCTACCTCATAACCGGGCTTCCGAGGTAGCCCATGAGCAAGCAAATGATGAACAAGACTAAGGGAGGCCCAGCAAAAGCCCAAGAAGGAAAGATAAGAATAAAAGAGTTAAAGTGAGCTAGAGGTGCGCAAATCGGGTTTTTCAAATACCCGGGTTCGGGTATGGAACCGGGTTTGGGTATAACCTGTATTGAAAAATCGGGTATTGGTAATGCCCGGATCGGGTCCGGGTATTGTCTATAAAAACCATACCCTATGCATCTGGTTCGGGTTGGGTATGAAACTGGGTATTTGAATATCCTATTTTCGGGTATTGAAAAAACCCTATTTTTGGTCTTTTTGGGGTTTTTTTCTGGGTTTTTTTCTGATAAAGATTGGATTTTTTTAAGGGGTTACAATTTTTAGATGTATTTTCGGGTATTAAAACCCGGATATAAAAAAAAACGGTTCCGGGTATTTTTTTCGGGTCCGGTTTCGGGTTCAGGTTTTTTGTGCACCTCTAAAGTGAACAAGTCAGGAGAGGTCAAGTCGGGAGGTTTTCGAGAGACACTATTCCCCTTACCAAAGAGAAAGGCTCGAGACAAACATGTCCTTTGGTATGAACCAAGGCCTACTGGGTAAAGGGAAGGAAGGTGAAGAACAATGGAGAAGGAAAGAAACCAAGGCTCAATGGTAAAGAGAATATCCTCTTCTTCTTTATATGAGATCATTAGAGGAAGGCATGTTGAATCTGTCAAAGAAAGCAAGGTACTCACTCACAATAATTTTCTTTCCAACACTTCTTTGAATCTTTGTAATCTCCTTGTATTGTATGAACCCAAAAGTTAGTCAACTATTATTCATTCATTCATTCATTCATCGCCATTCTCTTTAAATATTATACTGAATCCTCATAATCACTTAGCATATCATCTACGGTTGCAGCAAGTATGTAGTGTAGTTTCAGCGCTGCCCAACAACTGGACAAACTTGGAATGCGGGGAAGAGACACGTATGTTTTTAATTACATAATCTTATTTTTTATCTAATATTATCGATTCTCTCATTATAATAAAAAAAAGATGCGAGCTTGTTTTTTAAAATTGCTTCATTCCTAACTAGAATGTTCTTGGTGAAGAGGGGAAAGATACCATCATAAAGATAAATTTATCTCTGATTATGCTTAGACGAAAATAGTTGCGAAAATAGAGACTTGTATTGTCAGCCTGACCAATTGGCTGTTGAACTTATTCGATCAAGTGAAACAAGAATACGAACCGGATTTACGTAAACTTATGTGACTCTTTTTATTAATAATAAATGAGAACATGATTCAATCTAAAACAAAAACTCTTGATGAGTTTATATAACACCCACAATCCTAATCATACTCAAATTAGGAAACAACTAACTATAAAATATAAACAAACAAAAATAATCCAAAATTTAAATAAATGATTTTTATATTAATTATGAAAAACTAGCAATTTGTTAAATATGATTTAAAAAACCCATAAATGTCACCTAATAATAAATTTGAAATTACACCATGTTTTCCATTCTAAACCATGACTTATTGCTTGATTCTTTATCCAAATAAAAAAGTTTGTCTTGGTCTCCTCACAACATCTATGCATATTACTTGGCTATTGTTGAAGATGCATTCGTTTCTTCCTTGACCATGCCAAAACTGGAATTTGCAATTGGCAGTTTACACCATGTGTTAACTATTTGCAAGTTCACAACATGTCGCAAATGATCTATCGTTTCTTATTCTTCGCTGCAATGTACGCAAACTGTTGTACCGCACTCCATGCAAATTAATTCAGATTTATATGAAATCAATTTATCCATTTATTTTTATAATCATCCAATTGTGACACCAGGTCCATTTGTCTTGTATTTTCCCAACCTCTCATACGATTGTGGTAATTCTGTTTTCTCAACCCCATCTTTTGGGCCTATTGACAACTCGGCCCACCACCCTACTTAACTTACCAGTTTCAATTTCGAAAATATTTGGCAATTGGTCTTTTAGGGGAAGCCCAACTACTTATATATCTTCTCACTATTACCAGGCAGTCAGGCACAATGTTCATACTTCCAAGCTATAGATATTAAGATTTGCCAAGTGTTTTTCATTCTTGTAAATACTCTTCTCTTTGTGATTTTAGTGCCTATGATTTTCCATGAGTTTTTTCGAGCGGAAAGCAATCTTGGCTTATCTAACTAAAAATTGTAATTTATGATCGAACATCATGGGTAAAACAAAATGTTTTGTCACATGAAGGTTTGAATATTATACATTCTATGTTCTATATCTAATAAATAAATTAACGGGGGATACGTATGACGGTATGAGCTTTTGTAGACTGTTTAAAAACTTTTTTTTTGTTTAAAATTTTTGATTACACGTATCTCTCCTACTAAATAATTATGATCTTTTTATTTTGTATATAATATGATTACCATGTGCAGTCAAAATGCCTTACCTCCGGGCATTTCAAGCCATGTGACACCCGGTCAGCATTTCAACATTTTGTAAAAAAATGGTGTAGTTATAACTCTCTCAAAACTCTACAGCAATCATTACTTAATCATTTTTTTCTTTTTTGCATTTCTATATTTTTAATTAAAACTAAATAAAGAATATTTCATTAAATAAATAAACATATTAATTCCTACTTCTTGCCAATTACGTCCAAATCGTTAACTCCGTTGGTTTTCTAACGTTACATGAGGGGTATCTTTTGCCAATTATTTTTATGTTTTTTTATGTATAACTTAAACTTTGAAGACCAATTATAAAAAAGATGAGAGGGGGTGTTAAATGTTATATTGCACATAATAAAAAAAAAGAAAAAACCCATATCCCTTTAACCTACTTAACTTTCCTTTAGATCTCATCTTCTACATGTCTTCATCATATAAGACAAAGGGATGAAAACCAAGCCCATACTTGATTTTGTCCAAATTCGGTTTGATTTTGGTCCGATTTTGGTTCGAAATGAGGCAAGAACTAATTCCCCTAGACCAATTAGGTCTAGTTTTGATCCATTACGATTCAATTTTGACCGTCAATGTCCGATTTTGAGCATCACGGTGGTGCAAGAAGAGGATGAATATGGTGGTGGTGGTGGTGGCCACCAACTGCTCTTTTATGAAAATGTGAGCCATCACCAACATTATGTAGAAAATGCTCATTCAGAAACCGCCACTCAAAACGCCGGAAGGGATGGTGTTCCCCGGCATTTTGGCTTCAAAACGCAGCCCACAAGGCTGCACTATGCTCGATCTTATACCATAAGTCCTGCTATTTAATATTTAATAACGTCTTTGAGATAATATATGATATGATATTTAAAATATATATTTTAAAAAATATAAACATGTGTAATACACATGTTTCTAACCTAATAATTATATAAATCATTCTATTTGTGTTGATAAATGATTTATATTATTTTTATTTATAAGGGAATATATATAATATCATTTTTAGAAGCTAGGGTGACTCTTTATATCAAGATTCTCAATCACAATTCCCACTTTAATGTGATGATAAGGTGGTTAAGTCGTGAAATAGAAATAATGAGTTTGAGCCTTATGTTGCGTGTTATGGGCGCCGTGAAGGGGGGAGAAGGGCGCGGTGTGTCTGCGAACACTGCCGGGGGCGCGGTGGGGTGTTCGGTGAAGGGTAAGGCGGGCGCGGAAGGTGGGGATGATGGGTGGGTCCCTCCCCAATGGATGTATTACCGTTTAAAAAAACAATTTTAAATAATATAAAATACATATATATATATATATATATCATTCACCCAATCTCTACAAACATCCCATTCTCCTATTTAAACTTTTTAAAACTTTCTCCCCAAATATGTCTTCCAACTCATCTTTGACACCCGACTTCCAGCCCGATATCGACGATATTTCCAATTCGGATTCAGAGGATGAAGCGATATTTAGTGCCGTTCTAGAGGCTGCCCAACTCATAGTCCAGCATTGCGAAAGTTCACAACCACTAAAAACACGGCCTCATCTTTAACGGAATCGCGTAGGTGCACATGACCGGTTGATGAAAGATTATTTTTCGCCGGACGCGACTTTTGGTTCAGAACGATTTCGGCGCCGTTTTCGGATAAGTCGCCAACTATTTCTACGAATAGTTGGTGATTTAGAACGCGTTTATGCATTCTTCCAACAACGACCGGACGCGAGAGGTAAACCAGGATATTTATGCAAAAATGCACGGCGGTAATTCGTCAACTATCGTACAGGACTACGAGCGACGCCATGGAAGAGTATTTACAGATATTGGAGACAGTGGCTCGTGAGGCGCTTCACACATTCTGCGAATGTGAGTATTATTATTCTAATTATTTATTTCAAAACTGTAACATTTTGAGTATGAATTTTATAATATTTGTTAAACTTAGGTATTCCCCCAACTATATCATAAAAAATATTTGAGGAAGCTGACTCAAAGTGACGTACAAAAAATATACGAGGTGCATCAATAAAGACACGGTTTTTCCGGGATGCTTGGTAGTCTCGATTGCACGCAATGGGAATGGGAAGCCTGTCCTGTTGCTTGGCAAGGTCAATATCATTGGAGTGATCATGATGGCCCAATAGTTATTCTTGAGGCTGCTGCATCATTTGATATTTGGATATGGCATGCGGTTTTTGGGATGCCCGGTGCAAACAATGATGTAGCTGTGATTAATGTGTCCCCTATTTTTGACCGCCTCACAGACGGAGTCTCACCCGACACCTCATTTTCCACAAACGATGGCAACTACGAATACGGATATTATCTAGTCGACGGTATTTATCCGGAATGGGCCACGTTGGTTCTTAGCTTTACGTGCCCGACCGGCGAAAAACGTCCATATTTCAAGAAAAAACACGAGTTGGCAAGGAAAGACATCGAAAGGGCATTCGGTGTATTAAAGAAACGTTGGTCTATCATTAGAAAACCGGCTCGTTTTCAACAAATAGATTAGTTAAGAAACATAATGTACACTTGCATTATCTTGCATAATATGATATTGGAGGACTTGGGTAGAGCAATTTGCCAAGGTGAGTACAACGATGAGCCAGAGCCGATCTGTACACTAAATGAATATGAGAAACTTGCTAATTTATTAAAAACATGAAAAAGGGAAACGAATTTCAGCATTCGATCGGATTTGGTTGAACATCTTTGGAGTAATAAGCAAGATGATGGCGAGGACTAAAAATAACTGTAATTTTTTATATGTTTTTTTATTTAATTTATTTGTATTTTAGTATTATTGTATTTTTTTTATTATTGTATTTTATATTATTGTATTGGTTTTTTTGTTTTAAAAAAAAAAAAAAAGAAAAAAGGTTGGGCTTCGAAGCCCCCTCATCATAGAGGAGCATTATGCCCTAGGGCTTCGATGCCCACAATGCCACGTGACGCTGACATGGCACTGTGGTGGGACTTCAAAACCCCCACCATAGCACGCAGCCTTATAAAACTCAAAAATGTAGTTGTTCAAAAATAATATCATCATTCTCAATCATAGACTTTAAAACAAGTTCTCACAAGTCACGTCACCTCCACTGACCCACTACCGACTCGATACAGGCCTAAGGGCATTTCCAAAGGGTGTATTGGAATCCCACGTGGAGGAGCTTTGAATTACAAACCATTGAGTTAAAACATTGGAGTTAATTGTCAGATAGAACATGGTTTGAAAACAAGGACTGGTGTATTGCTTTGAATATGGGCGCAAGTGACCAACAATCTCAACAACCATATTTATTATAGACAGAATTACAAATTTTGTCATTTGAAAAAAGCCAAATTACGGTTCGTGTCCTTTTTTGAGTTTCCTTGCAGGCGGTGTCCTTTAAACATTTTTTTCCTACACGTTATGTCCTTTACGCTAACTGGGTTAGAAAAACTCAGTTAAATGACAACATGTGCATGGCATGTGAGGGCTTTTTGGTCATTACAACGAAGTAGTTCAAATATACACACACGCTCTCTCTCTCTTCTCATCTTCTTTCTCTTCTCGTCTTCTTCTCTCTCTACACCACCACCACCACTACCAACCCCCTTATCTCAGCCGTGACCACCACCAAACCAACCCCCTTTCCCGTCGTTGTCTACTTAGATTGAAGGCACAACCTCAATCGTTAAATTTCGTGGTGGTTCGAGATCTACCCAGAGCTCGACGGAAAATCAATGGTGGTTCGAGATCTGCCCAGATTACCACCACCACAAATCTCAGCAACGGTTTCCATTAACACATCCTCCTCAGCAACGGTTTCCATTAAACACATACCCGTTATTAACCACTGCCCGCCGTAAAACACTAGTTCCGGTGGGTAAATTGACCGATAAGTTGACCAATTTTGACTTCCACCCGTCGGATGAAAGCTTGAAGAACATGGCGTCAAACTTGTTAATGTGACGGACCCACATGATTCGTATACCCAGTCGGATAATAACCGGAGTGATGACTCGATTTGGGACTTGGATAGTATTTGACTCGGGGGGCTTTTTGGGGATTTCAGATTCGTATACCCAGTCGGATAATAACCAAGCTCCTTTGCCTTTGATTGCCTTTGTACGGACTATTACGAGTCCTTCATATCGTTTGGTGAGTGTGTTTGCCGCCGTTGACTCTGTTGACTCCGATGGTGGTGGTGGTGACTGTTGTGTCGCCGTGGACATTATTATCTAGAGGTTGAAGACTTTTTGATTCCGACAAGGTGTAAGTTTTTTAAGTTAGCCGCAATTGAAAAGTGAAGGTGGCCGGAATCGGAAGAGACGGCGGAGAACCATGGTGGCTCCGACGGGGTGAAGGTGTGGTGATGGTGGCTCCGGCGGAAAAGGGTATGTTGGCCGGAGTGGTTAATGGAAACCGTTGCGGAGGATGCGGAGGATGTGTTAATGGAAACCGTTGCTGAGATTTGTGGTGGTAATTTGCAGGTGATGGTGTGGTGATGGTGGTGGCTTAGAGAGAGAAAGAAGAGAGAAATGAGGGGAAAGTGTTATAAATTTGCAGGTACTGACGAAAAGACAAAAATGTCCTCACATGCGTCTCACGTGAGGGTATTTAACTGAGTTTTTCTAACTCAGTTAGCGTAAATGACATAACGTGTAGGAGAAAAATGTTTAAAGGATATTGCCTGCAAAGAAACTAAAAAAAGGACACGAACCGTAATTTGGCTTTTTTTAAAGGACAAAATTTGTAATTCTGTCTTTATTATATATATATATATATATATAGTTATGCAAACATTCGTTGGATTAAATTCACATAAATCACACACATACTTTTTATTTATTATTTATATGCATGTAATATTTATATCACTAGCTCTTTTTTTTAAATGTTGTATGTTTTAAGTTTAATTTTAAAGTGTTGTTTTTTCTAGTAATTGTTTTTATTATTTTTTAATATATAAATTAATTTAGATTAAATAAATGGAAAAGTAGGTGATAAGTTGGCGGTTTGAAATACAAACTATGTAATAATCACTGGAGAAGAAATAAAAGTTTTTTTTAGGTTGGTTTAAAATCTGATATGACATGCTAAGTTGACGGTTTAAAACAAAAACTGATGTACTGCGTTGGAGATGCTCTAAGTATCAACGGTCCAACACTGCCACTTGTCAAAATTGGTGGTCCAAGAGGGTGTGCATCTCAACATCACATATTTTTCTCTTCAAAAAAATATGTGACTCATGGGATTGATCCTTTTACTTTTACTTTGACTGCTATTTGCTTCAACCACACTTCAGTTAACAATGTTGAGAGCCAAATCACAAAAACCATTTGATGACGAATATCAAGAAAAATTAACTGGCTAAAGGGTTAATGGACCCCCTGTAAGGCTGTAATTTCATGATTGTATATATTTTTTTAAAAAGAAACAAAGACATTTTTCTTTGAAACATCTTTCCTTGTTTCATATTTTCCAATCATATTTAAGAATCACAAGCTTCACATCAATCGATTATCAAAAAATGTGGTGCTTTTGGTCCCTCTTTGTCGTCTTCCCGGTCATCAACAAAGGAATAATAAAACGACCCACACCCTTTTTTTATCCTTAACGCTCCAAACAATACCCTCGATTTTTCAGATTTGCAACATCTATCCATCGCTGCCCGAAAATGATCATAACCATATTAACAAAGCACCATGGAACATTGAAATGGATGTGTGAGGATCACAATGTAGTTTAAGGCACGTGCTTGTAGCTATTAATACATATATCAAATTAACTTGCATAATGGAACTGATTCATTATTTTGTTTAACTTTAACCGAATAAACAAATGACTACACACACTGAACTAACAAAAGTTATTGTTTGTGTGTGCTCATTGATCAAACGAGCATGTTCCCGTTTATATGTTATCCAATAAAAACATACACAACGATTTTCAAATAAACAGACTTCCCATTGATTCCATTGAAGGGTTTAGAAAGAAACATGTGAAAATGCAATATCAAACGAATTTTGGAACTCTGAACCTACGAAGTTACAATATCAAATAGAGTTGGAAGTATGGATCACGTGAATCTCCAATATTGAACAAAAATGGAACATGTGAACATGATATTTTGATTTTGGTATCGATTTTTCGTTTTTAATTGTGAATAGCATAACTGTTTTGGAACATGTGAACACTATCCGACATGCTTTTTGAATGTGATATCATAGAATCAAAATCAAGATCATGGTGATATTGGCATATGCCCTACCCATTTGAACTTACAATCCAACATATAGATAGGTTCACAACCTTTAAACTACTTGCATTGAATATATACTTTTTAACACCATTTATTTCCGAGTCTACCTGAGATGGGATTTCAACTCTCCCAAGTTATTTTTCGCTTTGGGTCTAACTCAAAACCCTCTCTTAGGCAAAAACTCCAACAACCAGGTAAAAGCTTCCCTTTCCCGACGTAGGCGTCCATGATCGAACTGTCGACCTCTTAATTTTCATAAAAGAAGCAGCTCAACTACCACTAAACCAAACGATCTGTGGTACAAACTAAATATAATGCTATCTAATTAGAAAATAAAAGTCTTATTAAACTAAAAAGGTAATTTAATTAAATGACGTTAAACTTAATAAATATAAAATTTAAGTTCTTCAATATACCTGGTCAAAAGCTGAAATTAATGAACCTCAACAAGGACAATACCGTAATTAACCAACAATACAAAGCAAAAGAAACGAAGGAGGCTGGCTAGGGCACCCAATAATCAACTCCATCTCAGCCGTCCGATAACTTAATCCAACGGCCAATAGAAAACCCTAATCTCATAGCTCCCTTATAAAACCTCTCATTCAACCTCACTCGTCTGCAACACAAATATTTTCTTAAGGTTAGTCTTAATTTACACCTCCAGCTTATCAGTTGCTCTAGATATTAACTGCTAATCATCTGTATTTGAGTAGATCTGTGTGTAATTTAGCTTTTTAGATCTGTTTCTAATGTTGAGGTTCTGTGTTAGTCGTAATTAGTTTATGTGATTATTGTTGTATCGATGATTAGTTAATCGCTTACGATTAGTATTGTATCGATAATCTGTCTAGCTTTATGTTTTGAATAACCTAGATCTACACTTTGTATTCGATTAGTTGTTAATCTAAGCTTATAAAAGTTAAGTTTATTACTAGCAGTATGAGATTAAACATTGATTTATACTTTATTCTGAGTTTTATGCTCGATTAATTGTTTAGCTCGTTGATTAGTTATGATTTTAGGTTCTTTTACGACAATTAGTTTTATTTCGTAGTTAGTTTACTTTCTAGTTGATCTGATTTGTGACTTAGTAGCAGTTAAGTTTGTTAAGAATTGAATCTAGATTTATACTTTGTTATAAAGTTTGTATTTGATTAATTTGTTAAGCTCAGTGATAGGCTGTTATTAGTTTACTTGCTAGCTGATCTGATCTGTGATTTAGTAGCAGTTAATTTTATTATTAGTATTAGTTAAATCTTGTTTTGTATTTGATTAGTTGTTGAGCTCAATGATGAGATCTGTTTTAGGTTTTTAAAAGATAATTTACTTAAATATAGTTTTACTATTTAGTTGTTTTGTCTTGTAATTTAGCAACAGTAAATTTTGTGTTTCAGATGGGTAAGGAAAAGACTCACATCAGCATTGTCGTCATTGGACATGTCGACTCTGGCAAGTCCACCACAACTGGACACTTGATCTACAAGCTTGGTGGTATCGACAAGCGTGTCATCGAGCGGTTTGAGAAAGAAGCGGCTGAGATGAACAAAAGGTCATTCAAGTACGCCTGGGTTCTTGACAAGCTTAAGGCCGAGCGTGAAAGAGGTATCACCATTGATATTGCGTTGTGGAAGTTCGAGACCACCAAGTACTACTGCACGGTTATTGATGCCCCTGGACATCGTGACTTTATCAAGAACATGATTACTGGTACCTCACAGGCTGACTGTGCTGTTTTGATTATCGACTCCACCACTGGTGGTTTTGAGGCTGGTATTTCTAAGGATGGTCAGACCCGTGAGCACGCTCTTCTTGCCTTCACTCTTGGTGTCAAGCAAATGATTTGCTGCTGCAACAAGGTATAATCATATTCAATAATGTTTCAAGATTCATTGTTTTTCAAGATTTTATAAAATGTTTACTAATTGTGTTGAATTAATATTTAGATGGATGCGACCACCCCGAAATACTCAAAGGCGAGGTATGATGAAATTGTGAAGGAAGTGTCTTCATACTTGAAGAAGGTGGGATACAACCCTGACAAAATCCCATTTGTGCCAATCTCTGGATTTGAAGGAGACAACATGATTGAGAGGTCCACCAACCTTGACTGGTACAAGGGTCCCACCCTTCTTGATGCTCTTGACCAGATCAACGAGCCCAAGAGACCATCAGACAAGCCTCTCCGTCTCCCACTTCAGGACGTATACAAGATCGGTGGTATTGGAACTGTGCCAGTGGGACGTGTGGAAACTGGTGTGATCAAGCCCGGTATGGTTGTTACTTTTGGACCATCAGGGTTGACCACTGAAGTTAAGTCTGTTGAGATGCACCACGAAGCTTTGCAAGAAGCTCTTCCTGGTGACAATGTTGGGTTCAATGTTAAGAATGTTGCTGTTAAGGATCTCAAGCGTGGGTATGTTGCATCAAATTCCAAGGATGATCCTGCCAAGGGTGCTGCTAGCTTCACCTCACAGGTTATCATCATGAACCACCCTGGTCAGATCGGTAACGGTTATGCCCCGGTTCTTGATTGCCACACCTCCCACATTGCAGTCAAGTTTTCTGAGCTCTTGACCAAGATTGACAGACGGTCTGGTAAGGAACTTGAGAAGGAGCCTAAGTTCTTGAAGAATGGAGACGCTGGGATGGTTAAGATGCTTCCCACCAAGCCCATGGTTGTTGAGACCTTTGCTGAGTACCCGCCTCTTGGAAGATTTGCTGTGAGGGACATGCGTCAAACGGTTGCTGTTGGTGTGATCAAGAGTGTTGAGAAGAAGGACCCAACTGGAGCTAAGGTTACCAAGGCTGCAGTCAAGAAGGGAGCCAAGTGAGGTGGTTGTGTTTTGGTTGTTTTATTTTCAGTGTTTGATTTACTAGTTTTGAACTGAGTTTTGGTATTTTGATCCTTGGAAGCTTTCATGTTTGTGAAAGGTTTTTGGGTTGCAGACTTTTGTTGTGGTTAAATTTTTATAGTTGTCTACTGCAATGAGCTTGTAGTCGATGGGTGAACAAAACTTTTTAAATCCGTTATGTTACTTCATTAATTTTCCTTTTCCTTAAGTTTGTGTTAAATCTGATTTGTAATGGCCTGGATTTTTATTTTTTTGCTAAGTTTATCTTTTTCTAAAAACCAGACTAGAATCAAGTTTTTAGTTGTATTACCTTATTTGGAGAATGCGTAGCTGGTGTTTTTTCAAACATTTGATTTAGCTGGTGTTTTTTCAAACATTTGATTTCAACAATCTTAGATGCTGATTTTCATTCTGTTGATTTGCATGTTCTTTTTAATTTGGCAAGGTCTATCATCAAATAGGTGTAAATAAATGAGCAATTAGACATGCAATTGCAAATATTTGTTTTGAGGTAGGCCTAAGCCACTTTTGAGCTACTTGAGGAGCGAGCTGGTTTCCTAAAACTCAGAATGAGTTAGGTTGTCAGAAACCCAAATCTAGCTGGGCTCAAGCCTTAAAAAACCTTGATAAGTATTATTTAGTTAGATTTAGAGGCACGACAAATTGTGAGTCTGTGTGTTCGTTTGTAATAAGCGAGCAGATCTTGAGATTGAAATTGTCCACAACCTGAGCATAGAGCTTGAAACGAATTTTGCGTATGTTTTGACATATGATACCCAATACCTTCGTGTTTGGATACACGAATCAAATAAACTAAAATGCTTTTTACGTCATATTATACCTTCGTGTTTGGATGTATGAATCAAATAAACATAACTAAAAAAATGCGAATTAGGGAGATGGCATGGGGAGACTACAATTAGTTACTATTGTAGGCGGATCACATTACTACCGGTTGCTTAGTAGCGTCAGTAGTGTGGGAGCATATAAGTCGTTGGTGCAAAGTCCCTCCTATCTACGGTTTTACGGTAAGAGATTTATTAGACCTATATAAGTCTATGGAGCTTGGCGATGTGGAAAAGGAGGTTTTTCATGGGATTGTTATAGTCGCTTGCTGGAGAATTTGGAAGGCGAGAAATGAGAAGGTCTTTGAAGGTAAAGAAGTTAAGATTGAAGAGCTGATTGGAGATATTAAGTCGAGTGGGTATTTTTGGTACAAGTTTAGATCAAAAAATAGCCAATTAGATTGGTCGAAGTGGTGTAAATTCTTGTTCATGTAGTTTCCTTAGCTTTTTTTTGGTGTCTCCTCTCCGCTTGTGGAGGTGGTAGTTTGTGGTGTTGGTTTTTTGGTTTATAAAATTTACAGTTTCGAAAAAAGTTACTATTGTAGGCTCTTGGCACCATTCCTCTACCTATGCGAATCAGAGTGGCGTTTGCGGGATTTGAAGAGATTACCTTGGACTAAGATGCAACAAATAAACTACAAGGGATGGACCGTGAATATATAGCCTGTCAAATGTTGCCCCCACCAATGGTGACCTCGTTAGGCTAAAGCCCAGATAACTTGGCACATCAACTCGGCTCGGACTTGAAACTATACGATCCATATCAAGACTAGCAAACAAGGACAACAAAACAGGATCATAATCTACAAATGCATACAATATATTCTTACGAACTAATATAAAGTTATTTTCGAGCAAGTTTCAAATGAGTCACGAGCCAGGGCTGTTTGAACGAACCGGTTAGATTACACTGGGAAAGTCTTCCAAAATATATGCCGGAGGCAATTATACCCTCGACTGAAAAATAAATCAAATCTCATGATAGCAATTATATCCTTTTAACATAAAGTTAAATAACAATATCCTTTAGGTATTCATTTATTTTGACCGATTTTTCTTCCATTGAGAGTACACAAAATTCAGTCCATTTTACAATTACTATTTGTCAGTATGTCAAATACTTTGGTTTATGTTTAAATCATCTGTTTCAAAAGTTGCACTTTCACTCCTAAAAGTTAAAACTTATACTTCTAAAATTGTCAAAAGTGAGGTTTAGCCTCCCATAAGGGTTAGCCACTTAACTACCTGAAAGGTAGATAAAAAGTCGAGCTAACAGGTGCTTCTTCTAAATGGTAAACCTCAAGGCAAACCGTAATGAGCAGTTGAGCACTCAACCGGGATGGTCTAGTCGAAAGCATATATTTACAATAAACAGAATAGCAAAAGACGTACTTTGTATTTGAACGTTTTTTTAATGAACGTCATTTAGCAAAAGAAATAGCAGAAATCATACTTCATGTTTCAAATCCTTTTCACGTCATTTGACACTAACCCGATTAATTTTTTTCATTAAATATGGTCATATGCAAGGCGGGTAAATTCATCTTTCTACTCCTTAAGAGACTATTGAGCAATGATGAAAATACTTAAAAAAAATAATAAAAAGATAAATATTAATTTAATAAATCCCCGCCTCTCTTTAATCTCTCTCTCTAAAAAACCACCTTGTGCACCACCACAAACCACCAATATGCAACTTCTAATCATCTTCTTCGACTTAAACTCCAGGTGAGACTATAGATGCCGAAAAACGCAAACTGACGATGTTCCCTTTCTACCTGAACCACCATTTATCACCACCGCCACATGTTGGAAAGGATCAACACCTACCCAGGCCAAGTTTGCCTGCTACGATCCAAGTCCCGACCCGACCCGAACCGAATCTGGATCCGGATTTAGTAACAGTGCAGCGGGCAATACGCTTTAGTAGCCTCTTTATGAAGCTATGTCAAAACAATCTTTCTGCCAGTGCTGGTTTCTTGATGGTATAAAGAAACCATCAAGAAACCAGCACTGGGTTTTAAGGTTTTGAATTGAGGGAATTTGGATTATTAGATTAATTGAATCTTAAGGTTTGATTTGGGGGATTTGCGTTTTTTGATGATGATAATTTACAAGTTGAAAGCTACGGTAGGAGAGAGAGAGAGAGAGAGAGAGAGAGAGAGAGAGAGAATTTTATATATTTTTATTATTTTAGTTTTAATAATTAAATATTTTATAAAATTACAAAACTACCCTCGTGTGTCTTGCACATGATCAGATTTAACAAGAAAAATTAACAGGGTTAATATCAAATGACATAATGTGAAAGAAATTTGAATCATAAAGTATGATATTGTTATTTCTTTTCCTAAAGGACGTCCATTAAAGATATATTCAAACATAAAAGACGTCTTTTGCTATTTTGTCTTTACCATAAGATAAGATACCATATACATAAAAGAAGACAAACAATAAAAGAGAGACCAATACAATTTTATCTACTAACTGATGTGCACGATTAATCAAAGTTCCACAACTTCTTTTAAGGGATATTTGATGATTATTCAAAAACTTCTAGGCCAAATTGCTAGAGCAGGCTCATAGTATCATCAAGTTTCAACTATAGTTATCAAAGAGTTGCCACATAAAAGAACCAATAAGTAGGTAAACTCATTAACGAGTAGAGATACCATACAAAACATTATTTCGGTAAGAAACTTAGGAAACAATCCATAAATGACACATGGCAACTAGCAAATTTTACACTAGAGGTACAATTGTATTTTTATATTTGATTTGTTTGGACCGCCCCTACAATTATGCAAACTCTGTTTACGTTATTTTTGGATGTGGATTTTGAATTAAATAATTTTAATTTCAGATTTTACTCTTATATTACTTTTGATCAATATAGTTATTATTTCTTTTCGTTTTTCATTCACAGTCAAACCAACACAACATTTACAACCAGAGTAACCTTTAACAACACAAAATACATAACAGCACGATCATTACAACCTGCTTAACATTTAACAGCACAAAACATTACATAATACTTAACAACACAATAATTACAACCAACATAGCATTTAACACAAAACAAATTAGCACAAACTGCATGATCATTACAACCAGCACAAAACAAATTAGTAGTTTAGGACACAAACTTAATAGCACGATCATTACAACCAGCACAACGTTTAACAACAAACAAAGTAGAACAATACTTAGCAGCACAATCACTACAACCAGCATAACGTTCAACAACCTAAAACAAAGTAGCACAAATTAGTAGTTTAGGACACGATACATAACCGCACGATCATTACAACCAGCACAACACTTAAGCGTATATAATTGATAGCAAACTCCGACAATCATAAAATATGAAGAAGATTGTTTATAAAAAAAAGCTACGGATTGTGTGCAATTGGAAAATTTCATCTAATTTGCACAAGGATATCATTCGGTTTTTCAATTTTGATAATCCTTTTTCTCCAACCGTTCACGATAGTCATGGAACGCAAAATTAGGATAATGTCGGAGGTGATTCCGACCAGGGTAAGCGATAGGAGTTGCGACGGCAATTCCGGCGATAGGAGTTGCGACGACAATTCAGATGATAGGAGTTGTTCGTTGGATTGATTTTTCTCAACTGTGTATTAAGTGTTTCATCTTTTTTATAATGATTTCCCGTATGCGATGGAAGTGGGACGAGAAATCAGGGGATACCAATTATAAAAAAACTATAAACTTACAAAAGTACCCTTTATTTCCTTTTTAGTCGCTAATTAATTAGATATGATGAAATACAAAATCTCAGCCAAAGGATAAAAATATGGATTGCTAAGATTTGTTCCTACTGTTTTTCCCACATTCTTTATTTGGATTTGATCCTTCCTCACTCAGTAACATGGCATCTGATGTAGCAGTTTTATTGACTTAGCAGGCTCATCCTAGCCCCACACAATAAGACCAGGCCAACTGATTAATCATTCCAAAACTTTCAAATATAGCAAAAATCTCCAGCCTGAATAAAATAGGCAAAAAACAGCAAATTTCAACCACCACAACCTTGTGATGTGCTGGAGCACTATATGCCCCAGGGATTAAACAATACACACTAGCATTTCTTAATAAGCAGTTGCTTCACCTCCAAATACCAAACATGCAGAAAAATTAAAAAAACACAAAACCATCCATTTCTGTATAACCCCAAAAACAAACTTTGTACATAACACATTTTACCAAACAAAACCTTAAAAAAGTAAAAACACATGAGCCAAGAATGATTTGCCAGCCAGCCTTCCACAAGGAGACACCTTTAGATGACACGGATAGACAACGAGAGGACCTTAAATAGCCGACATCACTTCATGGCAACAGCCCTGTTTGAAGCTTGGTTTGATGACATACTAATCCAAGAACCCCCATTTTCACGATACGTATGAGTATTCAACGAATTAACCAATCCGCCCCTTGGTGTTTCCAAACTTTCATCAGTTTCGGACTGCACGCGCTTTGAATTCACCGACTGGGATGATGATATGACGGATCCTGCACCTGACCCTGCTGTGTTCTTTGATGTTTCCACTTTTGTCTTCTTCGCAAAACGGCCACCGGTACCCCTAACCCTTCTCATTGCATGTTGGTGGCGCGACTCGTGAAGATACGGCTGTAACACAATACAAGTCACGATATTATTTATCGTAGACAAAAAATATGTAAATAAAGTAACAACCGACCTTTCTGTCTTTGATAAGTTTCCTTTCGAGCTCTGCTTTTGCACGCGATTGCCTTCGCCTTAGTATCGCGTGGTATTGCTTTGCATTTACATAGACAGGCTCTTGTGCCATCTCGATTGGCAAAGGCATTCTTGGTATATCAAGATACTGAGGATGAACCTACAAAAACACAATAATATATTTATTAACATGCACACACAAGATATATTAGAAATTATGAGATCATGTAACTTACCATAGGTTGACCGTAAGCTGCCATCATTCCACCATAATACGGATCACAATAAGGATTTGGAGCACAAGCCTGAAAATTTAAAGATAATTAAAAATCTGAATGAAATATAGCAATATTCAAACACAAGGTGAATAAAACTTACAATATTGTGACCAACAAGTTCTAGTTGGGGGGCCTGCCCTAGAGTTTCTCCATTACTTGGAAGCATATTTGGTACTCCCTGGTGCAGATAACTTTTATCTGAACTCAAAAATTTTAATTTATGATCAGTGATACAACAAAAAATACATAAGACCCTATAACATTCTCAACAAGTATGATAATATAAAAAGAAAGTACCGGAATGAAAAGATGAAGCATTTTGTGTTTCTTTGCTTGCATCATCTTCTTCCTCCTCACTTAAAGCTTCATCAGACTCTGATTCCCTGTCTAATGATTGTTCTGGAGGCGACGAATCGGCTGAATTCGCCCGCATCGCAGCGGATGACATGCAGCTTATGCAATGCAGTTACAGCAAGATCTATCTGTAACATATCAGAAAATAATCAACTTAATTAAATCTATATCTCACAAATAACTAATGCTCATAACATAATAACACACACACATAACCCCTAATTATCAATCAATTGAACCACAAACCCTAATTAAATTAATAGCTAATGCAATTGTCCAATAAATCCACATGCACGAATATATCAATGTCAAATAAGTGAAATAAACACAAATCATGCATCTATCTGTTCAATTTCAGGTCACAAAAGTATGCTCTGTGCCTCAAATCAATCAAAAGTACCAAATTGGATCCAGAAATCGAATTAAAACTGCATACTTTGGACTCAATTACAAATCGTACAACAGATTAAACACCAAATCGAGCGATAGCAGTAATCAGATTCAACATGCTATGCGAATTAGAGAACTTACGAGTATTGATTGAGAGCGAAAAGTAAAAAAGAAAAAAAACCCTAATTTAGAGGCGACGAATCGGAGAGAATTGAGGTGTAAATCTAAATAGTTTTATTAATATTAAGAGAGAGAGAGAGAAAGAAAGAAGAAGAGAAGATGTGGGTTAATATATATATTTGAAAGAAAAGAAAACTGGACTTGAGTCACCGCACACATTTGAAGCCCACGACTTGTATATTCGGACGCGTGTAACACATCCCCATTTTCCCCATTAATTTCCACCCACTAATATCTTTTTTTTTCTTTTTCTCAAAGAGTAACTAACAGAGAATTGGGGTATTATGTACGGGATGTGAACAAATAGCAAAATATCACACCAATTGACCTAACTAAGCCATATGTAGCTCTTATCTTCAGTTTCGAAGAAAACTCATCCATTCGAATGTTTATTGGTGGTAAAATTTGGACGCCTTTAAAATCAAACCAGAGATTACAAAAATTCAGGTCTTCCATTATTGATCCACCCATGTCATTCTCAAAGTGCTGTCTGTGAGGACCAAACCTGAGTCTCCATTGAATTACCTAGTGGCGGACCTAGGATATAACTAGGGGTAGCCTCCGCTATCCCTCAACTTTTCACCGGTAGTACAAATTTTATATGTTTTGGTCGATTTTCGTATTTCGTTACCCCTAAAAAATATAATGTTACCCCTGTTTGTTTAAAGTCCAACCAAATTAAAAGCCGAAACCAATTAAAGCCCAACCAAATTTAAGCACAAACTAAATAAAACCATTTGTTTGTTTTTCCTTTATGCTTAAACGTTTGGTTTAGGTCGGACATCAACATTCAACAAACCAAAGTTTTATTTAGTCGTGGTTCCACCCCACACGGCCACACTGCCCCAACCCCTGCATGCTACAGCCAAGTAGTCAACGATCGGTGCTCCTTCAGTTCCTCACTTACTCGTCCACGGTTTAAATTCTACTTGTTCAATTTAGGTATTCTTCTACTTCTACTTAAAATTGTAATTGTTTATTTGTCTGTATAAATTGTTAATTTGGAATTGTTTATGGGTAATTAAATGATTTTTTTTAACAGTGAACTTTTAATTTTTGTTGTCTTAGGATTTGAACCCAAGACATTCCCTCCAAACCCAAGTGTTTTAAAGGTTTTGCATTTGGCAATGGAGCATCACCCATTGGTAGCAATTGAATGATTATGGTTTGTTGGATATTTGGATAATATAAATTAGAAATTGTAATTGATTAGGGATTTAGGGTTTATGTGTAAATTAAAATTGATTATAAATTTATGGTTTAAATTTTCTCCCTTCTAAAATTAGGGAACTTGGATATGAGATGAAACAACAAAGTGTTATTAGCAATCTTTTTAAACGAAAATTACAAGAAATGATGATATCGGTCCAAAGGCAAGCTAAAAAAACCAAAGAACTATTGTATGAAATATCGTAAAAAAATCCGGTTATTGTATGAAATACAATAAAAAATTTCGTTTACATTGTATGAAATACGGTAAATTTTTTTTAAACATTACCCCTGAGATTATGGTCAAGATCCGTTACTAATGTTAATTACCCATCCTATCACTACACCATATTGAAAAGAACAATATTAATTAATTACCCTAATTTATGGTTAAATATATAATTATTTTATTAGCTAGTTTTTCTTTACTCGGGGTTCCAAAAGAAGATGAAAAGAATAAAATAAAATAAATTATGATGGCACATTATACAAAGACAGTAAACTAAAAAAATAGGCTTATCAAAGTTTACATATTGTTAACTAATTTAGTTAGGGGTGTAAACGAGTCGAGCCGAGCCCGAGCTCGACTAGGCTGGAGCTCGGCTCGTTTAATTTATACAGAGCTCGAGCTCGAGCTAGGCTCGTTTCGAGCTCTATTTTCAAAGTTCGAGCTCGGCTTGTGAGTAGATTTTCAAGTTTGAGCTCGGCTCGGGCTCGGCTCGTTTACTATATATCCACTATTTTTTATATAATTATAATTATTTATATATATTTGTTCTATTATAATTTTATATATAAAATAATATATGTTTTTGAGTTGTTTTTATTTTTTTTTTCATAACATTATATATATTAATTAATAATTATTAAATATATATTTTAAAAAAATTATATAAATGACAGGCTCGTTTAGGCTCGCGGGCCGGCTCGAGCTCGATAAGTGAAGCTCGGGCTCGGGCTCGTTATTAAGTGAGCTTACTTTTAGGCTCGAGCTCGGGCTGGGGCTCGATGAAGCTCGGCTCGATCGAGCATTTTAACAAGCCGATCTCGAGTAGCTCGCGAGTAGCTTGGCTCATTTGCACCCCTAAATTTAGTTAAAGTTGGGTATTAACTGAAAATTTCTATTTTTTAAAAGAACCTCAAATCCGCTTCCATAAGAATCGAATCTACGTCGCACAGGGTGCAAACCAAGTGACTTTCCACCATGTCACTTGTGCTTCCTTGTTTAACACCTTTTGTGTGCATACATTACGTTAGAGACGAAAAAAAAACCTTAGTGAATGCTACATGGCATTCATCAGTTGGATGCTGCCAAGCTCTACCAAGGACTATTCATTGCAATTTTTATTTTTATATGTAGTATGCTTTTTTAAAGTTAAGGAGATGGTAAGTTCGAATTACGCAATCAGCTTAAGTTTTTCAATAAATTAAGCATTGGTAATTTGGTTAGAATAGATTTATTTGTTTAAAAGTCTAAAACAGATCTAAAATCGAGGTTCTTTTCATAGTTTATTTACCTTTTCTTAGAATTTATACGTAGTAATATGGTGACACATATTTTGTATATAAATTTTAAAAAGAGCACAATTTCACCATTGCAACAGAAAAATTGAGAGGTTGATAGTTGAAAGAGTTGTGACCAGATGGAGGAATCGAATGCAAATAGAACATGGTCAAGCCTTAAAAATGTTGGGAACAATTAAATGCAGGAGTCCCAGCTTCAACTTTTTTTTAGTTGGTTTGTTCTTACTTAGGGGTGTCAATTCCTGACACGACCCGAAACCCGACACGAAAAAGTATAGGTTTTGAGTCAGATGACACGACCCGTTTTTTTAAACAGGTCAACCCGAACCCAACCCGCTAAAAGTGGGTTGATCTGTTAACCCGTTTAACAATTTTAGAGAAGTTATTATTTTAATTTTAGAGATAAGAAGTTTTAAATTTTAAAGTTAAATACATACATTTTTAATTTTTCATATATTAATTAACTTTTAAAAGTAAAACTAATTTCTTTTTACACTATTTTTATCTACTTATTACTTACAATATTTTCATTTTATTAGTTATAACTATCTATGATTCTCTAGTTATTTCATTCGTTTGTTTTTTTCTTGAGCTAAATATGTGAACCTAAGTTTGTTAATTGACAATGAGATATAAATACACAAAAACAATAAGATTTATCACAAATTGTTAACAAGTTTTTATGAATAAGAATAATTAATTGTTTAATTTATTATCAAATCAATACGTATTACTCATACTCGTATATGAATGTAAAATGGGTTGACCCGAAACATAACCCGAACACGACACGAATTTAAATGGGTCGACACAACACGACACGAATAAAAATATGAGTTGGGTTAGGGTTGAAGAATCTCAATGTAACGCCCGTAAATTTTCGTTAAAAGGACTTATGCCTTGTAAGTTTATATCTTTAACCGAGACCCGTTCTAGCATCTTCGGGGACCTCCTGGTCGTTCTCGTGAGTTAAATTTCCTAACCTTTCATCCAAGTATTACATTTCTACAAGCTGGAGGGCCTAGATGTAACATTTATATTATAACAAAAAAAAACCCTAACGCTGTGTTCCTGAGTTCCACATAAGGAGAGAAAGGAAAGGAAATGGATGGAAAGATAGAGGTGGGTGTGTTCTCAAGTTTTTTTTATGGAAATAAAGAAATGGAAAGTTAAAAACTGTGTTCCCAAGTTTCATTTAAGGGGAGAAAGGAAAGAAAAAAGGAAGGAAATGTGAGGTTTTAAAGGGTGAAAGTTTTCTTTCCAATATGGAAAAAATTGAATGGAAAGGAAAGGAAAAGATATATGATGTGTGAAAGGAAAGGAAAGGAAAAAAAGAAAATTTTCCTTTCCTTTCTTTTCTTTTGGTAAGTTAACTCGGGAACACAGCCCATTCCCTCCTTGTCCTATCGCAGCCTGCAGCAGCTCCAAGCTCCATCTTTTTTCTTTCTCCAGCCACTTTCCAGCCCTCCCGAGTCTAATTCAAGGTCGGTTCTATCATAATATAACTTTTTTCCACCATTAAACCCTTTGTTGAACACGTCAGGGTTGAGGTTTGATTATAACAGTTTCTGACAGATTCATACTCGTTTATTGTTCGACACGTAACTCTATGAACATTTATTGTTTTTGATCGATTATTGTTTCCATGATATTCTACTTTGAGTCTAGTTTCCAGAAAGGTATAATTTGCAATTTTTGGACGATATTTGAATGATTTTTATGATTTTATAAAATTGTGTGTCAAAGCTGATGCGGGGTGACGGATTTTGGTCTGTCTTCCCGACATCATAACTCTTTTTTGAAAACTCCAAATTGGTTGATTCCACTTTTGGAACTTCATATTTTGAGTTATGATTACAACACAATTGGAATCGTTTAATTTGGTTTGGTAATGATTTTTAAACAAATAAAACCATTTTTCTGCGCACTGATATAGTTGCACGTACCTTCCTGTGTTGGAGGAATTTTTATGATTTTTATATGCACTAGAAAAATATAATAAAAATATCCTTATAAACCTAAGTCATTTATTAAACTCTGGTAAAAATTTCATAATTTATTTATATGGTTTTCCTATGTAATAAAATACATCTTTGCATGCTAAAATCGGCATGTTATACTCGTTATTGATCGATACGTTCGTTTTAGGCTTAACCGGTAGCTGTCCAATTTTGTCCTTTAGGGGCTGTTTTAAGTGAAGTGTTTGCTCCATTATCTTCCTAGGTATGTCATATATGTCATACTTTAGTATCATGAGCATTGAAGCTCGTTTGATTAGTCAATTGTCGTTGGATTGAAAACTAGAATTTCGGTTGTCTAGTTTGTTGATTGTTGCGTGTAGCGCGTTGTTTGAAGGGATTAACGACCAATTCAGATTTTGTAGCCTCGGTATGATTTACGGGCTGTGAAAAACTATATTTTTATGTTAATGGGGCTGAATTGGTTGTCGGTTGCTCAAACGGGTCGGTACAACGCAAATTCCTGTTTAATTGGTTCTTTATGCGTTGTACAAGCGAATTGCCGACCCATTCAAATCGTGTAGAGTCGTGTGGACTTGTTGGCTGTAAATATCCTTAATTTGGTTCACACGGGGCTGGGTTGGTTGCTAAGTGCATAAGCAACTCGTTAAAGCACGTATTCGATACAATTAACAACTTTCGGGGGTAGTTTGGGAAACCTTTGTCCCTGGAATTAACTACGGGTGGTCTTGGTAAATACGAGGCCTCGGGGGCTGATGTAATTAGAACTAGTATGGTTGTGGCCTTGGGTAAATCAAATCGTGTTAGAACGCCTCGTAGGATAAGCAAGTCGGTAGGGTTTAGTTAGTAATCTTTGTATGCAATCCGATAGGCTTGTGATTTGAGGTTCTCTAACTCGTTGGTATTTGCGTTACTCGTGTCATGTGAGTTCATGATGCCCTTTTTAACTCTTTTACATTTTGGGCTGGCATACACACTCAATTACTATTTTACCCGATTTTACTCGTTAAAACAATTTGAATAATATCGTATAGCCTTGTTATTATTTATGCATTTATGAAACCAGGTGTGGATTATATTCTATGCCTTAGGATATTTTATACTCGTTTTGGTCATAAATTCCTTAGGGTTATATACATTGTCTATGGTCTAGACTCAAGGATGTTATTAGGCTTGGTGTTAATTGAATATGAGTAGACCTTCTTACTTGGGTTCTTATTTTGGACTTATATATATATATATATATATATATATATATATATATATATATTACCTTATAGTCTACGATTGTTGATATTATTTAGTTCCTTGTAACTAATATTTATGTGAGTAGGCTTATTGATGTGTGTGTGCATGGTGATTATGGCCGGGACAAATATATTACTTGGGTTTTTAAATCTTGTGGTGGAGAGGCCCGTGTGGCGTAATCATCATTTAGACGGGTCAAATATATTACTCGGATACTTAACCTTGTGTCTCGTGATTCATGGTGGAGAGGCCCGCCGTTTGCTAAACCGTGATTGGGTCAAATATATTACTCGGGTTTTACTCGTGGTGGAGAGGCCCGTATCACGTGTTTACACTACAAAAAAGAGCGGTATCTGGGACTGAAAAATCAGTCACTGATACTAACGAATCAGTCCCAAATGGTTATCAAGGACTGATTTTTCTAGTCCCAAGTCAGTCCCCTATTCCTAGTCCTAGATGGTAGTTTTAGTGACTTAAAATCAGCCCCCATTGCATGGCGTCAACTGAGACTAACATTCAGTGTCCAATACACATAAATTAAGTCCTTAAACTGATCAATCGTACCACATCATTTCAGTCTCCAATACATATCTTCTATGAGTAAAAATCAGTGTCTTGTATTATGATATTTTAGTCCCAATCGCATTTCTTTAGGGACTAAAAATAAGTCTTCTAAGTCATGTGTATTTGTCTCTAATGCGTTTTATTATATTCATAGCTCTATATCAGTTCAGTCTCTAAAAAGGTGTATTAGAGACCAGTTTTTAGTCTCTAATATCACAAATTTCAGTCTCTAATAAAGTGTTTTAGTAACTAAAAATTGTTCTTTAATAACATGTCATTTCAATCCGTTATTTGTTTTTTTTAGTGACTGAAAATTAATCTCAAATGCATTGTCATTTTAGTCTTGAATATATTTTTATATAGACTAAAAATCAGTCTCTAATAACAAAATTTACCAGTCTCCGATACGTTTAATCAGATTTTGAAAATCATTCTCTAATACGCTCATTCAGTAACTATAAATCAGTCTTTGATATTATCTTTAAATCTAATTTGGTTATTTTAGAGACTAGAAAATAGTTTCCAATCTTATTTGGTCCTTAATATTATTTGCATTGTCTTAATTTATTTACTTTTAGGACTAAAAATAGTCTCCATATATCTTCATTTAATGTCAATAATATCACAACATTGTAATGCTAAACCAACAATATCATAACTTTGAAATGCAAGACATAAAAAAGAAACAAAACCTGGTTCAGTATTTCCAAACATTAAAATGCTAGTAAATAAAACAAGTAACAAACCATAAAGAATAAGTCTTAACTAACACGCTAGCTAGATCAGGTCTTCGCTACCACTTTCAGTGAGTTGTCCACTCGATCCATTTCCTCCATTATTTGCAGATGCAGCTACAAGATTCTCAAAATCTGGAAACTTTGAACTCATCGCAAGTAAAATTTTTTACAAATACTCCTAAGCTAATTAACAAAAGTATTTGTTGATATTCAAAAGCATACACATATATCACTACCGGAAAATAAACTGTGAGGTATAACTTGACCATTCCTTGCGAACAGCATCAATATCCGCATCCGTGTACTCGGTTTTGCCTCCCCCAACCTAAGCAAATTAAACAAACAAAACGCTTCAAAATTTGACTAAATACAAACACGATCTAGATTACTTATTTGAACATGCAGACTGCATACCTCAGCCCGGATTATTTATCAATGTTTCCCAAAATACCCCTGTTTGTCAATCTGTAGTTTGACTAAATTATAGTCAAACTGTGTCCATAATAAATTATAGTCAAACTGCAGTTTGAATAAATTATGGTCAACTCCCCAGGTCATAATATATCATGTATTCGATTAAGTGTTCATGTTCGTTTAAAGTTATATGAACGAACGCAAGCATGCCCTTGTTCGTGCTCGTTCTGTTTGTTCACGGGCCTAGTTCCAAGTACCAAAACGGAATGTTAAACTGATCATTATTGTTGTTGTTGTTATTATTATTATTATTATTATATTATTATTATTATTATTAATCTTTTCAACTGATCATTAAAGAAATTAAGTGCTTACCTTGCTGTTGACCCAGTTGACTTTTACCCTCTTGTCGGATCCCCTTTTTACAGCATACAATACCATTGCCTTAAAATAAATAATGAAATATATCAAAGAATATAATATATAATTTTTCAATAATCTGTATTACTTACTAATCAATAATTTGCTTCAGCTCCGGACTGACATCGATAGTCCTTAACGAATCCAGATAATAGCAAGTAGTAGTCTTCATGTCTAAAACAGCCAACACCCAGTGTTTTCTACAAAAACCGAAAACCAATTAAAGTCAAAACAATTTGGTCCTAATTTCTTTACGAACAATTATTTAAATGAAAATTCAAACCCGGGATTGTAGGGCACTATGATGATGTCATTGTTGTTTCTTTTGCATAGTTGATTTGCAAGTAGTTTACTAGATTCATCAATATATTTGGGTTTTATTTTACGTCATCTGTCATGGTTGCAGACGAGGTCACAAAACATATTCCATGATCTTGAATGGGTCCATTCTAGATTCGCTTGTACAAGTACCTGTTAAGATAAAAGAACTAAACTGATTAAATAAATTACGGGAAAACAGGTTGATTTATATTACCTGATTGGTCTCCTTTCTTGCATAACTTTAAGCTGCAAGAAATATAAAAAACATCAAGAACAAAAACGTGTAAACATAATAAGAAAACCGATCAAAAATTAAAAAAAAACAGAAATGCAACAGACATCAAATTTATCGAAGGTAATTGCATCTTTGGCACCTGATCTCATTTATGACATTACTTAGCTTCTTGGATAAATGATTGCCATACTGTTGCAATACATACTGAACATAATATAAAAATACATTATCGCTATCCTTCGGGCGAGACCAATTTGGTCTTCTATTAGAAAAATGATTAAGGAGCATATATGTATTAAAAAGGGTGACCTGGTTGTAAGTCTTTTGTGAGCTCATGGTAATAGTTTTTAAGTTGGCCTTTTAATGGTTGTTCCATTTTGATTTAATTAAAGTCAAAATGATAGAACTTAAATTGTTCTGCAGCCTGCATTTTTCAGATTTAGTTTCCCACCAGTGCACTTTCATTTGGGTAAAAATGGCATTGGAAAATATGGGTTTTGCATAAAATAAGTCTGAGTTGTAATAGGTTCTGGACATGGTTTTTCAACCTTATTTTATCTATTGATTTTCAATAAAATTCATCTTTGAATAAAGGATTCTGCACCATCAGCTGCCAAAATTATGAGTGAAAGTTAGAATTTTGGTCAATATATGGATACTAAAAATCCTCTGCTAATATATTTTATTAAAATGCACTGCCAATTTGTTAGATACTAATATACTACTCTATTAAAATGCTCTTCAATTTCAGAAGCAAATTTTAGGGCTTTTAACAAGAATAAACAATAGCCTAAAATCTCGCTTTCAATTACGTCATTCAGCATGCACATCAAATTCATTCACAGATCTAAAAAACTACAAAATTAATCAAATCCGTAAGCACCAAACAGAATAATAGGAATCAAATCAAAGCAAAACAAACACAAACGAACTACATAATGAATCAATACCTGGCCTTTAACCTTGAGATTGATGTGTGTCGAGGCGGACTGGTCCATAGGCTTCTTCTCGTCTTCATCAGCTACACAGCTTTCGCCTCCGGTTGTGGCGGTGGTGGAGAAAGTCGATTGCAAGACGGGTATTTGATGAGAAGGAGGGCTGGGGTATGGGGGTATTTGATGAGCAGTAGCGGATCAAGCAATTTTTTTCAGGTGGTGCACAACTTTTATATGATTCAATTTCATAGAGTCGGGTATAAAAAATTCTGGGTCGTTTGAGGTTCGGGTCGGTTCGATGGTTCGGATAATGAAAGCAAGGCTTCAAGTGAAAACTCTTCATCAGAATCTTCATTTACTAAATGCATGTTCAAACCCTTGAACCCAATCGGAAGCAACGTTAACGTATTCTTTTACAGCTCTGATGTAACATATGTCTTGATTATGTTGTTTGGGTTTGAAACCAAGGCCGTAGTTGGTTGACTTTTTTGCAGTGATCGTGCTCTTAGTTGGGACAGATACAAACCCGAGTTCACAACTGTTTGGAAGCTTCTCATTGACATTAGGATGAAGTTAATAGTCTTTTAATAGTCTTTCACCTGCCCTTAATCCAATTACTGCATTTGTGGCCATCATCTAGCTTTATTTGCTTGCAAGAAATAACATTATTCGACCATACCACTTTATTCTAAGATTATTAAGTTGGGATATCGCTTCTACTTTCTTGCAGATCACTAACTTAAAGTTCCTGGCAAAGAAAGGCAAAAAATTATAACCAAAGCTTACATAATCATTGAACTAGCCGCCTTACCGGTCCACTGGTTATTTTAATAACCCATTGGTGATTTCGGAGAACGGCCGACGGGGACGAGGGGTCAGCGAAGATAGCAGGCGCCGTTGTGTCTGTGTGTTTTTACTAAATGGGCTGTGCAGCAGTTACTTAAAAAAAGTTCAAAACTTTATTTGGAAATCCAGAATCGAACCTGTGGCCTTCACGTTACAAAACCAACACCTTACCGGCTGGACTAGCATTTCTAATGTTTATAGGATGGTTCCTTTCTAATTTAAAAGGTGATTCCTCTAATATTTTCTATATACAAATACACTATTATTTCGAAACTCGGGTGGTTCCGAGGAACCACTCATTTAAGCTATAGATCCGCCCCTGCTAATGAGAAGGGAGAGGGAGTTTTAGGCGGGCTGGTTTTTTTTTTTTACATGGGATTGTAAGATGACACGCATCGGTTATTATTTAAAATTACGACATTGATTTAATGACGTACAAAAGTAAAATGTCATAAATTATCTAATTTTCAAAAATTATGACACTGTTTTAATGACTCGCATAATTGCACGTCATAAATCGACGCGTGTCATTATGCGCATGTCAAACAAGGCCTTTTTTCTAGTAGTGCTAGCTCACGTTCCATATCAGTAGTTATAACCATCCCTTCTAAAGTTAAGTTAGCCATAGCCTTGTCTTTATGGTGAAGAATATTTTCCTAACAAAAGAGATGGTACGAAAAACAGTTAAAACTAATCATAACTAGGGGTATTCATGGTTCGCTTTAAAACTATGAACGCCTTAGTTTACGGTTTACACTCAAAACAAATTGTATACCAAAACATTCTGTTTGTTTTACATATTTTTATATATTCTTTTGGTGTACAAGTTTATGGATTTTATCAACATGATCACTTTATCCATTTTTAGATAGTTTGTCTTATGAAAGCCTAATAAAGCTCAAACCGCAAAACAATCCTAATTGAACTGTTGGTAAAGGTTCGGCTAATTTGGTTTTGATTCCCAACTGTCTAGTTTTGGTTTCCAATATAAAAAACCGTTCCTAACGGTTTGGCTAAAAGTTTGACAAAAAAAAACCATGAAACCAGACCGTGAACAACCCAATTGACTATCAATGGCCCTGTTAGTTGGCCATCAAGTATTTTACTTGGCCACTGTTAACGAGTTTATATAAAAAATGGTTTTGGAGAAAAAATTATTTACCAAAATTGGTCGTTAAAAAAATATTTACTAAAAGTTAGTTACTAAAAAAGAAATATTTTTATTTTATTATTTTTTTTTGTGAATTCATAATTTATTGGTCCTAATATCATTGGTTAAGAATAATCTATCAAGAAATTTATATTCATAAACAAAGATCAAATTTGAATATATACGAGGGATACCATATTTATTTACAACTGAAATTGGTCATAAAAAAAATTAATTAGTTGATTAAAAAACATATAAATGTCATTATTTTTTTTTAAAAAGTAATTATCTGATTAAAAACATATAAATAATTAGTTGAAATTGGTCATGAAAAAAAATAATTAGTTGATTAAAAAATCGTAATGAATTATTTTCAAAGAAATTAATCAGGATGATAGACAAAAATATAAATGTCATTATATTTTAATTAATTTTTTTGATTATCTTTCTCAAAGAGAGATTTTTTAATAGAATTGATTTTTGCCCAATATAAGATTATAATGAGAAATACAAATCTACACAAAATCACTTATTTTGTTAAATAACTTTCAAATACCTCATTTTGGTAAATACTTTTCCCTACATCATATTTTGGTAACAAAAAAAAAATCTCAAATAAATTATGAATAGAAATCATGACTTGTATAGAACTAACTAAACCATTAGTGATAAAATCTAAATAAAAAATTATAGGTGATAGAAATCATAACATTATTTTATATTATAACTAGTGATAAAACTAATGTGGTTGAAATTGGTCCTATTCTTAGAACTGATTTTTAGTCTTTGATGTATTACCTCAAAATAGTAGAATATTATATGTTCAAATCATATTAAAGACTGAAGATCAGTTGCCATATGAATAATTTTTCATCATCGATTTGGGATTGAAATTCAGTCTCCAATAAGTTTCCCGCATAAACCTAATATTACCCAATTAATCAGCAACTGATAAATCAGTCCCAAATACCATGTATTTGAGACTAAAGTAGCAGTTCCTAAAAGTTTAGACGCTGAATGATTGAAATGACAATGATGTTTGGAAAACTGAACATGAGTCCCTAATATTCGGCGGTTATTAGAGACTATATATTAGTCCCAAATTACTTTATCAAAAAAATATATTTAGAGATTGAAAATTAGTCTCGGAAACGGTACATTACATGATTTCTGAAACTGATTCTTAGCCTTAATATTTTTCCTTGGATTGTAGAATTTGCTCCCAAAAAATAGAGACTAAAAAATCAGTCCTTGATCTTTCCATACACAAAACACGTCAAATACTAAACATCAATTCCTAATTCGATATGTGTTGGAAATATTAACAACTGATTTTCAGTCTCTAATATGTTCCTTTCACGTTAGAGACCGAAGATTAGTCACCAAATTTTTGTGCCATTTTTCATTATCTATTTGTGACTAAAATTTAGTCTCAAATAATGTAAGTGACTGATTATCAGTCCCTAACATCAGTCGCAAAAAAATCAGTCCCCAGTAGTAATGGTAATTGATAAATCAGTCCCAGATACTAAGCATTCGAGATTGATATATTAGTCTCTAAAAGTGTAGTTTCTAATGGTGCCTTTTTTTATAGTGTTAGGTTTGTAAACCGTGACCGAGTCAAATATATTACTCGAGTTTGACTCGTGGTGGAGAGGCTTGTGTCACGTGCTTATGTCTTACCGCGTCCGGGTCAAATATATTACTCGAGTTTTGACTCGTGGTGGAGAGGCTCGTGTACGCGTGTTCGACCGTGGATAGATTATTTGGTGATTATTTTTATATTTATTTATTTAATTAATTATTCATTTGCCCATTATTATCTATACAGTTTTATATCTATAACTTTTGAAACGAATTATGAATGTTGTTTACTAAAACGTGAACTCATTCAGCTCAAGCTGACTTAGTGTGTATGTTAGTTTGACTTTCAGGTTAAGGACTAGAGATGATTGCTTGGTTGTGCTGGAGGCTACTCGGACGGTTGAGGGAATTTCTGGTTGAGGATTTCAAATAAAACAGACATTTTATTTACATTTGATTTTAGTGCACTTGCACCCGGGTTTGGGATTTTTAAAACTTAACCTTTCTCCGCTGCTTATTGTTTGGGAACCTTTTTTCTGATTTTGGGAATTTTTGATACTCATGAATTGCCGCTGTTTATTAACTTTGAACTTATTTTAAACAAAACGAATTGTTTGGTTTTAAATTTTTGGTGAAATTGTAGATGTGATTACCAACTGTAGGATTCCCAGGATTCGAGATCTTACACTCAACACGCTAACCCGCCAACCCGTCAGCTCGCCAACCCGACACGATTGACACTCCTATTCCCATTAAATGAATTATGTTTTAAGTAAATAGTTGGGACATAATAAGTCGGGGTGCAAATGAGTTGAGCGTGAACTTGACTAGGCTCGTGTTCAAACTTGTCTCGTTTCGAGCTATATTTTTTAAGGTCGAGCTTGGCTCTTTTATTATTTATCAGTTAATTTTTAAACATTTTAAAATTATTTATATATTTTTTGTCTATCAATTTTATATATCACGCAATATATTATTTAGTTATTTTTATCAGAATTAAACAAATAATATGCTCACGCTCCAACTCAAGCTCGATAGAGTATCTCAAACTTGAACTCGTTTAAAATATTGCTAGACTCAATTTCTTTTTATCATACCGATTTCAACTCTCAAGTAGCATACGAGTGAGTTGACTCTTTTACACCTCTAAGAAAAGTGATGTTTTTAGTTATCATTACCACATACACCATATAACTAATTCACTCTGAATTTTATAATAACTTTATAAAGTGTTATATAATAACTTGTTATTTCAAATTTATTAGAAATGTGAGTATTTAGGTTTTGTTTTCAAGATTCCATATTTGCACGAAATTACATAAGTATATGTGGAGCTACACGTTAAATTGATTAATGATGTATCAGTGCATTAGCCGTTCAAAATTAAGAAAAAAAAATGTTCCGGTACATCTTTATATAGTAATTTAACCATTTTATTTATTCAAAAAAGTTCCACGAGACATGAAAAGATGTAAAAATACCAAAAACTTTAATTAGACATTACCTATTGAACCCATCATTATGAGATTCTCTAATTTTTTAAACCATCTACCGTCGATCTATTTGAATTTTATATATGATAAAGCCAATGCGATCCATCTTAAGGATAAGGGTTGGCTTTCTAGTTTCCTACCCTATAATATTCTTTCAAATCTAACATCTATATTCCAAATCACGATTATATAGAGATCAGAAACAAAAGCATATATTTATAATGACTCCAATAAAGCAAACCAAAATTATTCATTACACTTATTATGTACAAAAATCTTATTAATTATAAGTATAACTATTCACCGAGTAAGCCATATTAGTGGAACAAAACTATTGGGCAAATTCGCGATGTGGTACACGCATCCGAATATAGAAGTTGCAGGCTTCATATGTGTGCGACGAGTCTAAGTCCAGTTATCAAATATAAGATAGAGAAACCCATCTTAATTTTCAAAATGGATATTTGCTTGAAGGACCAAACGTATAAGTGTTGGCAAAAAAAGTAAGAACCAAATCGGTAATTTTAAAAAACAAACGATCAAAACCAAAAACATACTAATAGCAAGGAAATTTTTGTATTTAACTCTTTTGAAAAATAACATCAATTATTAGAATGATAATCTAAATCCTTGTATAAAGAAGATCAGGAAACTCATTGTGTTAGTGTTTTACCACTTTCACTTACTATAACAAGTGCTCCAAGTGAGCTATGGGTTGAGGACAATCATGTAGCATGGTGGTTTGAATGACATGCATATTACAAGTATTTGGAAGAAAAATTTTTTAAATAGGAAAGTGGAAGAGTATAAGATGGTTTATAGGAGAGAGAAAGAATGTTGAGTGAATATAGGACATCCGTCATTTGAAATGGCGGATGTCAGATTAAACATAGGGGTTGTCAGGTTTTGTCTGGTGATGTGGCGAGAACTATGTGTTCCGCCATTTGAAATGGCGGATCATGAATATTTTATTAGTGTTTCGCCATTCAAATGGCGGATTTCAGTTGGAAGCTGACCGCCGGTCACCATTACTTTTTGATTAACATCCGCCATTTCAAATGGCGGATGTGAACAGTAACTTGTACTTCCCCTATGACCCACCTATGTATTGTTTATTATATTTCAGTGACATCCGTCATTTGAAATGGCGGATGTGAACAGTAAACCGTACCTCCTGTGTCCCACAGATTCTAAGTATTTTATTATATTTCAGTGACATCCGCCATTTCAAATGACAGATGTCAACAGTAATCCGTACTTGACATGACAACTCCCCCTTAATTAATCTTTTAACAAGAAGGACGGTTTTTTTTTAAACTGCCAACAGTGCTTTCCAACCATATAAATAGTGCTCACATAGATTGGTCTTAAATCTACACTTGAATTATTGAAGGACCACAACCATCTCAAGAGTGGTATTATAAATATGGATTTACCCCTTTATTTTTTTTACATTAAAAAAATGACGTTTTTTTTTAAGTTTCACATCATTTATTAAACACAATGTTTTTTTAAAGTTTTTTTAATAAGTTTCACATCATTTTTAAAAGTTTTACATCTTCAAGATTCTCAATGATGGCTTCTCAACCACCCAACCATGTGAGCACTGTTGGCATGTTTAAAAAAACAGAACGCGGCCTTTTTGTTCAAAGATTAAGTTATATTAAAAGATAAAGGGGGAGTTGTCATGTCATACAATTCACATCCGCCATTTGCCATTTTAAATGGCGGATATCACTGATATATAATAAAATACTTAGAATCTGTGGGACATAGGTGGTACAATTTACTGTTCACATCCGCCATTTCAAATGACGGATGTCACTGAAATATAATAAAAAATATATAGGTGGATCATAGGAGAAGTACGAGTTACTGCTCACATCCGCCATTTGAAATGGCGATGTCAATCAAATATATTAGGTGACCGGCGGTCAGCTTCCAACTGACATCCGCCATTTGAAATGACGGATCACAAATAAAATATTAATGATCCACCATTTTAAATGGCGGAACACATGGTTCTCGTCCACATCACCAGACAAAAACTGACAACCCCTGTGCGTAAACATTCTTTCTCTCTCCTATAAACCATATTATACTTTACCACTTTCCTATTTTAAAAACATTTTCCAAGTATTTGGTTTTCTAAATATTATATATATCTCACAATCAATGACATGTCCAGCTCCTGCTTTTGTGGGTTTTGATTTTTAATTTGTTAGTTTGGGTTGCATCTTGAACATGTAGAAGCCTGATTTGATGATTTAGATTATATGTGTTTTGCAGCAGTATTTCAAGTGTTTTATGGTTTAAAAACATGAAACCAACTAGGTTTTCTTTCATGTATGTTAACAATTGGATTTGAAGGATTCATGTTTTTAAAAACGTGAGTTGAAGCCTATGATGATTATATGTGAATTGAGTTAAGAATGAGATTCCCCACAACTTGGCAGGTGGCAAATGCGAGATGCATCTTTACTTCTCTGCTTGTAACCTTTGTTGTTATGTAATTCTCTTGCTCTGATGATAAAACTGCTCCGAGCCAAACTTAGTAAAGTTACAAACATGCGTCATGTGAAGAAATCACAATTTGATGAATAGTGTTTTACCGTGTAACACAAGATCTTCTTTTTGATATTATATAAATTGTCACCTTTTTGTTGCTTAGAGTTTCTTACGAGTTGAAAGTCATCCCGTACAAGTCAATATTAAAAGCGATCAGTATGCAACATTAACCTTTACAAACTTTTCTTTCAGTTAAACTGACCCTTATTTTACAATGTTTATTTAGATAGTGTTCGGTTTTGCATTCACAAAGCTTCAAAATACGATTTAGAAATCTTGTGTTTCACGAAAATGATAGTAAATTCGTTTTAGATACATGTTATTTGTCACATTGTTAATCTCCACACTTCTAACAAATTAAGAATGTGAAAGCCACAAACAAAGGAGTGAGCTATTATAACGTGTCTGGCACCGTTAAAAATGAATGCTTTTGTGTAGAACTCAAAGATTTCAAGATGAGTCATTATTTATTGGACTATTCTCTTTATTCTTTCAATCATGCAATCGTTTGTCAAATGTCAACATTGGTATCGGTGGCTCTCCTTTACGATACGAGAACAAGGTGTTGTTTGGAAAGCATTATGAAGTTTATGCCAAAATGTTACATGTCTCAGGTAAAATCCTATTATTATTTTTTCAATATTATATTATATAATTATGCATATGACAAAACTCGGTTCTCAAACTAAAACATCTTACATAGAATGTAACATAACTATACTTCATAATATTGGTGGTTTGGTAACCTTTTAATTGTGTCAGATTACTTAACTACCATACTTCATTTGTTAACTACTCAGATACAATTGTCTGCGAGGTTTTCGGCTAGAATTACTCATACATACAAATTGGTCTGTTGTTATTTTACAGCACACGAGGCTATGATGACTGAAGTAAAGATCGTTGGTTGGCGTGGCGGAATCAGTGGATGGCAAGTTCCAGGGTCTCGACTTGCAACCACTACGGCAACCATCACAGCCGATTGTGAATAACAAAAACAAAGCACCTAACTATACTATTAAAGCAAAACCATTTTTCTACATGTCATTCAACTAGAATAGTCAACTAATACTATTACCATTTATAGGATTACTAATAAAATTAAAAATACAACTTTAAATGCTATACTATATGAGATTTTTAGATATTTAAGAATTTTAAAATTTTATTTATCAATATTTATATCTTTTGAATACATAAGGTATGTTATTATGTATATTATTAGATTTAACTTTTTTGTTGCATTTTTTTAACTACTCGTGTATTACACGGGGTATATCCTAGTTTTAATTATTACAAATTTATTTTTATTTTTATTTTTATTTAGGTCAGTTATTTTGAATATTTATGTTTACATAATTTATAACTAAATCACAAACCCCTTTGAGAATCGGTTATTTATGTTTACGTGTTCCCGACTTCTGAGATTGTTGGTAATGGACTATGGGCTCAGCCCCTCCGGTAACCGGGCTATTAACTTTGAATTACAATTAAAATCAGTTAAAACTTTAGAAGTTCAACCAAACACAGGAGCCTAATAAGAAGAGACATGAATGGGCTATTGGGTTTGGGTTTTGACTTTTGAACGATTTGAATCATTATTGATTTTAGTTTACAAAACTTTCTTTTTTTCAAATTTTGTTTCCTAAATAAATAATGAATTTATGTGTGGGTTTGTCATTTTGATAAAATTAACTTCTTAATACGACTTTATGTATATTTGGGCCCTCGTAATCATAATAATGTCTGTTTTGTGAATTTATATGTTTTAAGTTTCGATACTCGAGCAAAAACTTTTCAATCACATCAAAAAAAGGCGCACCAAGCGCCTGGTTATTATTCGCGGGAATAACTAGCCCTAAGGAGGGAGGGAGGGAGAGAAGATTAGTTCTTGGGTAAAAACATCTGAACACAAGTTACAGATGTTTTAAGCGGGTGAGATGTGAGAGAACTACTGATTTTGTGTGAGAAGGGTAAGAGAGAGAAACTCTTCTATTAGTTGGGCAAGTGCGGTGTGGCACATCAAAAGCCAAACACGCACCTCCAGGAAAGTATTTTTGCTAGAGTACTTCCACCCAAGCACAATTTTAAAGTTTATACAATTTTATAATCTTTTGTTCTAATTATTTTGTCTCTATTTTGCATTTTGGGCTATACTTAGTAAAATGAGCTTGTGCTTGGATTAGCCTTCTTTGGTGTATGGAATTCTATTTTTGCTTCTTGATCAACGTCTGCTACTTGGTTACAATACTGACGTGCTTCTTCTGGAATCGGCTTCGCTATGTTCTGGGGTCGCCAAATCCCTTTCCTCGCCTATTTATAGGCCGCCTCCTCAAAGGGTTTAATTAGCACAATAGTCGTCCCATACCTTTTGGCTATCTTGGTCGTGCTGTGGTTCTAGAGTTTATTACCATTTTCACCGTTGCACTACTTTGTTCCATAAATCATCTCCTTGTTATAGATGATTTGTGTACTGTCTAGATTTTCTATTGTTCTTCTATTTCTTGCATTTTCTGGTTAAGCATCTGTAAGTTTTTTCTCTAGACACTTTGGGTTTTTTATAGTTGAATTGGAATAAACAAATACCATTTGTGACACACACTTAACTATTGAACGCTCCTTTCATTCGCAGCCATTGAATCTAAACACATTGGTTGTATCAGAGGTTGAACAGTCCTTATAAACCCAACATTTCTCCCGCTAACGACCATTAATGGGATTTTTATATAAAAAATATTTGTATTTTTCCCTGTTCGAACGACATCGAAACTTCACAATTCGGCTAGTTGTGAAGTTCCATTAGGCCAGTTGTAACCCAATTCCAACGACAACGAAACTTCACATTGAATTAATTATTTTATACAAACATCAAGTACAAAAATAGCTAGACAGATTTATTGATATCAATTATAGTGACGGTCCGACATGGTGGCCTGAACTCTACATTGTAATTCGCACATGGAACTTGCTGAAATTGGTCTGAACTTTATGTTTGTAACTCTTGCTAGCTTGATTAGGTTTGATACGGTTTATACATAGTACCAAATTCTCGTCGTAACACGGGAGAAAATTCCCTTAGTTAAAACTTTTGAAATTGGAATAACTTAATTTTGATCAAGTTGAGGAACCAAAACCTAAAGTTCGTTCGATTAAATTGAGAACCCAAATGACACAAGTAGAAACAACGTAATGGCTTTTTGACAGCTGTTAATTCAAAGGCTCAAAACCAAACTTGAAGTTCACGAACAATTTTTCTAATTTCAATAATTTCATCTCCTACTTTACAATTGACCATTATTCCTATTTATAAAATACATACACTTGTAAACCAGAATACTAATTAGAAACCTAATTAATCCTATTATTAATATATATAAATTCAACGTCAATTCAAATGACCCTAATTAACAACCTTCAAAATAAGTTAATAAGTCACAATGCCATGACTTATTAACTTTTTTGAAAAAGTTAAAGGTAAAATAAAGAATCCCAAACAACATTCAAAATGAAAGGGATCTCGACTCATTTTCCACCTTGGCGTCACTTTGATACGTCTCCACATGGTCGGGGTTTTGCTTTCGAGACTTGTAATAAACTAGCGGGTTAAACGAAATATCTTGGCCTTCCTCGTGTCTACCAACTACATATCCTGTTCAAACACTTTCATGGATGGCTTGAGGATTTTAGAATTATCGAGCCAGTTGTGTCACTGAAATCATGCAGTGCAACACCATTTGAGAAAAAAAGAATAAACTATCTCTAATCAGGGTACGATCTTTAGAAATAAAATTGATCAAAATATTTCCACCAGTTGAAAATTTAGAATTGATAAAATCATCCAAAATTAAATTCAATCTTTCCTCGATTGACATGGTGGTTAGAGTTTGCAAATCCAAATCAATATCAAATATCAATAGTATTATAATAAGCAAAGTAGTTATTATATCGAAACAGAAGGCAAATGGGCAACAAGTTGCGCCACTATCCAAATCAGAATTTCGTTCTCCGTCAACCACCATTGTACATTTCAAAACTTTTAACAAAATTGGCCGAACAAACCATATCATTGTCAAGGAGGTTGTTGGCGACCTATTGAGTGGGTTACCATCAAGGTGATGCGGGAAGCATCAATATTATCTTTTATTTTTGTCTTTATTTTTATTAGATCTTTTATTATTTTTATTTTTATTTCATTTCCATGTTATCTGTTTTTTCTTTAGTATAAATAGGGTGCTAGGATTTATTTATGAGTTAGGTTTTGTTGAATATGACATTGACGAAATTGTTTTTGGAACCTATGGTTCGTTTTACTAGTTTTTAATTAACTAAAGTGTCATAGCCATTTGAATGCTTTCATTTCTGCATCACAAGGACATGCTTCACAAATAAACATTCATCTTCATCCAAATCACTTCCATCCTCATCAAACTTAGACTCATGTTGTGACTCGCTCTAGGGATAAGTTTGCTCAAAGCTCCGATTCGGTTTCCTTTTCACTCATCTTCTTTTTCAACTCAAGATCTTGAATCCGCCGACGTAGTATTTTGTTCTCTTCTTGTGTTTGAAGATCTTGGACTTGTCTCCAGCGCCTTTTAATCTTGATATCCTGTGGGTCGGGATAGACATCACCACTGCCTTAGTCAGCGGTCCTGTGAGTTGCAAGTCATTCTTTACCATGGGCACATGGGTAGCGAATAATTATTACCATGCCGTTGTCGGTGGGTCTACGATCTCGAGGGTCTTAAATTCCACGCAAAACCATTTGACAACCAAGAACTCTAATATCAAATGATGCACGCGGAAGTAATAAGTTCAAGATAGTTGTTGATTCAAAGACTCAACGCCGAACTTGAAGTTCATGAACAAATGCCTAAATTTTAATAGTTTTCATCTCCTTCTATTCTTTATATATAGTTGAACATTATTTCTATTTACATACAGTTGTGAACTAGAACACTAATTAAAGACTATAATTAGTTATTAGTCTTCCATTAAATTTACATGACCCTAGTTAACAACCTAAAGGACGGTGTCTCCATCCTGGGGTTGTCTCGATCTTTTTAGGGACCTAAAACGCATAATAAAAATGAGACCCTTTTCATATGAAAAAATGTTTTTATCATGTGACTTTTATCTCATATATACGTATGCATAATTATAGACCACAAATCATATCGACAAATAATTCCAAAACCTAAATTACCTATATATAATTTGTTACTTTTTAGAATTTTGGGGCTTAAAGTCGTTGATTCATTGCTTTATTTCACTCTCTGGTCCACCCTCCGCTCCATCCGTTTGCCAATTTTTAGATGCCACTTTGACTCGTTTCCATAATGTACATGCATCACGAAATTCATTTGTTGATTTGCTATGTATCAAATTAATAACGTACTACAAGTTGAGAGATGGACCCGATGCCTAGTAGCTTTCAGATTTTGTGGCATGGGTAAGTGTACTGGACTACCTATCATGGCATGGCATGCAAGCTCTTATAAAGTCATGGGGGCCCTCCCGCTATCAAGAAGAACATGCAACACTAAAAACTAGAAATAAAATTCCAGACATATTATTCCCATAATTATATCAACTAATTTTGTTGTAGGTCACAGCAGAGCCCAGTTGGACCCACAGGACTCACCTTGAAGAGACGTCTGCGCAGAAACCAACTGGATCCGCAGGACCCACCATGCTCAGAGACGTGACGTCCTTACGCGCAGTACGCAAGCTGTTCCCGCAGGAAATGCCTCCCAATGGTGAAGTACTCCGCCTGTTCCCGCAGCTGCGGATACAAGCCATCAGGGAAGGCCACCCGCGCAGCAAGGCTACACGCACAAGGCACTTGGCTCTCAATAATTCAGTAGTCACCTGAAGGAATGAGCAAAGCCGGGAACAATCCCGCACAAAGACGGGAGGGGGAATACTCCCGCCCAAATGAGCCAGTCCGTACGATACTGGAAGATCTTTTGTACTGTACCTGACGAGGTATGGGCAAAAGATCTGACCAGAGATACGACAACCCATTGACAACAGTATGGCGAGCAGCATGCTCTTGTACTGTATGTCACTATTAGCCGCTACCTACTCACCAACTCCTGTCATACCACGTGCGTAGCCTGCAGTTGGTGGAAAAGGAATAGTACACAGCAGGCCTGGTCAATGTCAGCCGCTGCCTACCCACCAACTACCAGCATGGCACGTGCGTAGGCCACAGTTGGTAGAACAGGAATACTATTCAACCGGCTATACCCTCTTGGAAACCTACCTTCGGCTATAAATACCCCAAATGGTATGATCATCTCATCTTATCTTGTATCTTATATCTTATACCTGATATCTGCTCTAGCAATCTCTTAATATACACTTATATTCAAGAGCAATCTAGTATGATTCTCACGCCGGAGGGTGGTCACAAGGAGGTACCCCCCCTTCTCAGTGTCGAGCTCACGGTGTCTGTTTTGTAGGTTATCAGAAGAACCATCTTTGCCGGGTCTAACCCCTCGTGGGAAACATCTATTTAACCCCCAGATTATCCGTAATCTGCCCAGGGGTCGATTAGTGTTTCTTCATTGGCGCCATCCGTGCATAAAAGCTAGAACTTCATTTCTTTTCAGTTTTTTCAAACTTCTGGAAAGATGGTTAAAGAAACTCCGGTAACCACAACCCCAGCTACTGAGGGGAATACCGGCGACTACACAGTTTTTACGAACACTACCCCGGTTACCCAAGCCGGGGCAAGTGCAGTAAATAATCGCTCACTGGGATTCACCGATACCCAGTTAGAGAGACAACGAACGAGGCTCCCCCGCCAAACACTCGATGAAGTTAAAGCGTGGGCGGAAGCACGTCAAAAAGAATTCCAAGCTGAGTTGGATGAACGCTTACGTTCACTCCAACAGCCTGAGGAATTCGGAGAGTACTGGGACAATGATTCGGAGGAATCCGATAGTGACGCAAACCCTCGTCATAGGGCGAAAGGGAAGCGTAAGGAAACGGACTCCCAACCGAGAAGGCGTTTTGGAGAAACCTTCAAACCAAAAAACGCAGGTGGAAACCCACGTGACTTCTCCAAAACATTTACACCAACTGCTGCAAAGGCGGGAACGTCCAAATTTGCAAGGGACATTGCGGAAGCAATCGTCCCGAAAAGTGCCAAACAGATGTCCAACATCGGCACTTACGATGGTATATCTGATCCAGACGATCATTTGAACAGGTTCATAGCGGGGGCAACCGTCAGTAGTTGGACGGAACCTACGTGGTGTTACATGTTCCAAATGACGCTTGTTGGGGCAGCTAGAGCGTGGTTCGATCGTCTACCGGTCCACCACATCTACGATTGGGAAGACTTCCAGCAGAAATTTAGCCAACACTTCAGCCAACAAAGAAAGTATACCGAAGAGCAATGGACAATCCTCAAATGCATTCGAGAGGAAGATGAATCTTTGCCAGACTTCATCACTCGCTTCAACTCAAAGAAGCTAAGTCTGGGTAATATTAGCGAAGATCTTGTTCGCGCTGCTTTCATCCAGGGCGCGAACGACCCAGAGCTCATCCGCACCTTAACGGGTAAAGATGGCATGCCATCCACATGGGATGCCATCATGACAGCAGCTAAACGCTTTGCGGAAACGGAGAAGCAACTGGGTAGAGATCTCCCCCAGAGCACAAACCTCTACACCCAGAAAACAAGAGAAGACAACGTCCTTACCGCCCGACTAAACAAAAAGCGGAAGCTAGGCATTTGGCAGTCAAGGGTAAACTTTGACACCTCATCCGGCTTGCAACATCGGTTAGGTGGAAGGGATAACGTACAGTCGAACCAGAACTCCAGATGGACGCCACTCACCAAAAGCGTCACCGAGATATTCGCCACTGAGGAGCTCCCATGGCCAAAGGCTCCAATAATCCGACATCATCACAATGCTGATCGGAGCAAATACTGTGACTTTCACAGGACAAAAGGCCACAACACTGAAGAATGCACAGACGTAAAGGACATCGTCGAAGCATTTGTCAGAGATGGGACGTTCGCACACCTCGTGGCGTAACGAACGCTGAGCAGGCTGATGCGTGTAGAACCCCAGCTGGGGAAAACACGAACAAAATTGCAGCTTCAATGCCGGAGACTACATACTGCGTAAACAACGAGATCCCGAACCAGGTGCATATCGGCTCGATGGCACTCCCATCACAACAACATGGAAGGGAGCTCAATTACACAGTTTGCATGTAGATCAATTCCAAATTTGTAAAGAAAAGGCCCAGAGCCACTTCTAATGGAAATGATTCTCCTTAGAACATCGACGCTGATGATTTTACATTTATACTTATGAACTTTCCACACGGATATGCCGGTCTTCACCGCATACATAAGTGTGAAAGAAGTCGTTGCGTGGGGAAGGCGGCAAAACCCGCATAAACCCAAAAAACGGCAAACCTTCACGCAGGTCAGTTAAAGGTAAAGTTCAGTCATCCCACTAAATGAAAGTGCCGGTCTATCCGCACGAATCATGATAGAGGAAACTGAACACTAACCTATTAACAACCGCGCGTCAAACGGTTAATTTATTCAACACTGATGCCGGTACTCACCGCATAATTACGTGGAAAGTCGTCGCGTGGGGAAGGCGGCAAAACCCGCATAAACCCAAAAAACGGCAAACCTTCACGCAGGTCAGTCATAGGTAAACTTTGGTCATCCCACTAAATGAAAGTGCCGGTCCTAACCGCACAAATCATGAGAGGAAACCGAACCTATTGACAACCGCGCGTCGAACGGTTAACTTATTCAAAATACTTTAGAAAATTTCTAACAGAAGGATGAGGAAAACCTCCACGCAGGTTAGATGTAGGTAAAGTTTAGCCATCCTACTAAGTGCAAGTGACGGTCCTACCCGCACAATCACGAAAGAGGAAGCAAAACTTCAACATATTATCTACCACGTTCAAAGGTTAACTTATTCTAAACACTTAGAAAATTTCTAAAAAAATGAGGAAAACCTCAACGCAGGTCAGATATAGGTAAAGTTTAGCCATCCTACTAAGTGCAAGTGACGGTCCTACCCGCACAACCACGAAGGAGGAAGCAAAACTTCAACCTATTATCTACCACGTTCAAAGGTTAACTTATTCTAAACACTTGGAAAATTGCTAATTTAAACTAAAGTATGCATGAGCAAGTCATAACGTTTATAAAGCAAGTCATCCAGTGAAAGTAGCGGTCTTACCCGCACAAAGATTTATATTTCATAATATTCATTACAAGAATGGCCGGGTAACTACCCGCCTACAAGAATATAAATCTATACAAGCTAAACCTATCCTAACAGTGGGAAGGGATCTTCAGGATCAAGCTTCAGGACCACTTCCACTTGGACCAGCACCATCAGTAGAGCGTGGCGGTTCAAGGAAAGCTTTAAGGATAGCTAGCCCATCATCAGCAGCAGCAACTTCGTTCACCTTCTCCACCACCGGATGCGGGAAGACGGCATACTGATTCACTGCTTGGTCATAAACAGCTTCAGTATCCACATCATACAAAGGGAAGTTGGAAGGCGGGATGCCTTTCTCAACGAACCCTAGACCAAGCAGGAAGCCGGCCTTTTCCCCATCCTCATGAGAAGCGTTGAGGGCTGCACTCATGGCATCGTCGTATGATGTGTCCGTGAAGACTCGATGCACAACCTACAAAAAAAATATAAGTATCAAAATCTTTTCTATTTACAAAGAAAAGCGTGAAGACATTATGAAGTTAAGCTTACCTGAGACAACGCTTCTCGAAGAAGCCATTCCTTGGCAACCAGAGCCTCTTGGAGGGCGGCTTGAGCTTGGTTACGGGCGCGTTCGGCTTCACTTTTATTGAGGTTGGCAAGCAACACTTCCTTTGCAGCAGCCTCTTCAACACCCTTTAGCTTCCGCTCAGTGTGGTCAAGCACGCCCCTCTGGTCCAAGATCTCTTGGAGCTTCTTGGCGTCTTCCATCGCCAAGGCATCATGAGCCTGTTGGAGCGCCTCTAGTTTGGCTTTAAGTTCCTTATTCTCGAGGCGTAGAGGCTCAGCAACAGCTTCAGCCTTGGTGGCCATCTCGGTTGCGTTCCTTGCGGTTTCCTTAGCCAGCCGAAGCTGTTCGTTAACAGCTTGGGCAGCCTTGGAACGGGCCTCGAGACGGGCCTGAACATCAACCTCAAGGGTCTTGAAGGCCTTCTCCTTCTCCGCAGCCACTGCGGTAAGCCTCTTATTCTCCTCCCGGACAGCCCGCGCCTGAGCTACTTCTTGAATACGAGCTGCTTTTAACTTGTCGTTTTCACGACAAAGCAGCTCGACGCGCGGCTGCATCCGGGCCAGGAGAATCCGAAGCTCATTGGTTAGCCTACCCTCCTGGTAGCTAGCCATTGCTTCCCCCAACGCACCACTGGGAGCTGCGTGACGAGCTCACTCCACGCACTCCACAGGCGTGCGAAGGGTTGTTCCTCGGCGGATGTTCCATCGTGGAACATACACTTCATTGGAATCCGACACTGCAAAAAACAAAAAGCAGTTAGGAAAAGATGATATATAAAAAAAAAAAAGGCCAAAAGAACCCTACGCACCTGTAGGGTCGACAACAGGCCGATAGCCGCCAAACCCATCACCTGAACCCAAGGGAAATCCATCCAAGAGGTCAGGCAGATGGGAAGGGGGCAGAGGTTGGCGAGAAGCCCCAAGCATACCTGAAGGATCGGCCGTAGCTGCCGACGTCGGAGGAGGCATAGACGCCGCCGCGGTAAAAACCAACGGAGGTGAACTCACAACCGTGGTCGCCGCTGCGGAGGTACCCGCAGAAACAGTCACCGCCGGCTCAGTGAAAGATTCAGTAAATATGGCACTGACAGCCGGCGGAGATGTCATCGCAGTTGGAACAGTTGGCTCAACTGGGTGAGCAACTGAACCAACTGAAGCAGGCGCAGCCGCCTGGGTCATCGCCTCAGGTAGGTTGACCAAACCTACCGTCATGGGTCCGGAGGTGCTCCTCCCCGCTCCACCCTGGAATGCGGTAGCATCCACGCCTGCACAGAAGATATAAGTATATTGGCGGAAAGATATGAAGTTAAAAAATAAAGGAAGTTTGTACTTACGGGTTTTCTTGAGCCTAAAAGTGCGAACAGGCGGAGACGAACCCGATGGAGCCGGCCTCTTAACGCCGCTCACCGTCGTTGTCCTGGGCTGCTCGGAGGTGACGGTCGTCTCAGCCTCCGGAGCAGTGGTCTTAGCACCACCAGGGTTCCCCGCCACTTCCTCGCTTTCGGTGTCTGAATCAGACCGATGCACCGGATCGGCAGTGGAGGCAACCTTCGCCTTCCCCTTCCCGCCGGCAGCCTTCTTCTTCCGCACCAACGGAGGACCATCTGCGGATTCCTCATCAGAAGATGACAAAATTAGAGGAATTCCAGCAGAGGTTTCAGCATTGAGAGGTCGAGGGTTGAATAACGCCTTACCTGGCCGCGTGGCGCTCAGAATAGGGTGGCCTGGCGGGTAGACCTCCACAAACCGATCCCTCGTTTGCTCCAAGATGGGCAACTCGTTCTCATCGAGAGCACGAGTACCCATCCGAGCGGGACCATCACTCTCCCGCGGCTGCAGGAGAGACTGCAAATCGTTTCCCTCTGAAAATAAACAGGAAAGAAGTTAGAAGAGATTCTAAATCAACAAAAAGAAATGAAGCATACCGTAAGGGACAGAGTTCAAACCGTATTCAAGGACGATCGGGATCTTTTGCGCCTCCGCATCCTTCCACACCCGGCTCATCCCGAGCATCACCATCCCGGACTCCGCAAAGCGGTAAACCGGAGATTGGACTCGGGAAATCTTTGAGAACCATTCCGCCTCCTGGTAGTTGGAGGCGTGAAGGCTGGGGAGTGCTTGCCCATTCTTGAACTTCATGGCAAGGGGGATGGCGCGAGCGGAGATATAAAAGAACTCCCGCTTCCATGAACGAAGACTGCGCTCGGTTGCGCAAATCTTCAAACCCTTGATCCGGGTTATCAGAGTATACCACCCCTGGATGCACCTCCAAGAGTAGAAGGTCATCAGGCGGTCGACGAAGGGCTCAACGCCCAGAATCCGGCACACCCACTCGAAGTGGCGAATCTTCGCGATCGCCATCGGGTGTACCTCGGTCAGGTGTACACCGTGCCTCTCCAGAACACGGTACACAAACTTCGTCAAGGGGAACCTAAGATTCCCATAGACAAAGAACGCGGCATATACCCCGATCTTGCCTCTGGGGGCATCATACACCGTCTGGTGAGGTTCAGGAAACTCAGGCTCGAAAGACTCGAGCATGAACTTCCTGACGATGTACTGATATAGATCGACAGGCAGAGCACACTGGCACTCGCCAGCAGTACTCTTGTCATCCTTGTCGGACGTGGATGACGGGTTCTCGGCGTACACCCCAGCCTCCTCGGCTGTAGCCTCAAGATCGTGAGCAGAAGACATCTTGCATGTATGAAAGAAGAGAACGATTTCAAGAGAATGCTCGACTGAAAAGGTGAGTATTCGCCGGAAATCGTTTTGAAGATGAAGAGAAAAGTGAAAGTGTGGATTACAAAGGACCCTCTCCCCCTTTATATACTCATCGCAATTAATGCGATGAATTTAATGCGGAAGTGAGAGAAATCGCAGGTGCAATGAAACTATGACACGTGGCAAAGTGCAAGCTGGCAACAGCTGTTGAAAGGACGCGTGCCATTAATTTCGCGCCCACGCGCCCGAAAAATCGCGCCCACGCGTCTGAAAAAGCGTCTGGAATGACCATGTACTGTCACGTCACCATAACTTCCTGCACGTCCTGACACAGTCAGAAGAAACCGTCGGACGACGTTTCAACAATTTGGACTGTTCTTATCCTTTCACCAACTCTTCGAATTTCAAAATTTCAAAAAGATTCAAAAGTAAGCGGGAAAATACCCCTTACCTTGGCAACCAAGTAACTGTAAGACAGGTGCGAGTACAGTGTTAAGGCAAAACCCTTCACATACTTAGCACCTGCAGGGAATTGAAGCCAAGAATACCTCGGCGACCAAGTAACTATAAGACGGGTGCGGGTACAGTGTTAAGGCAAAACCCTTCACATACTTAGCACCCGCAGGGAATTGACGCCAGGAATACCTTGGAAGTAAAGTAACCGTAAGACGAGTGCGGGTACAGTGTCAAGGCAAAACCCTTCACATACCTAGCGCTCCGCAGGGAATTGAAACCAAGAAGGATCTTCTGGGCAATGCTTGCGGAAACGGGAATAACATCCCCGCATAGCGGGAACGTCGAGAACTACATTGTTTGAAGCTTCAAGATGGAATTGGTGGTTTTAACATAATTGATCACTATGTTCAAAACTACCAAAACCTCATGGAGAATCCACACAAGTGTGACTCAACGCTCCTGACTTCCGAGGAGGTTACAGACCTACCCGCATCATACCCAAAGATCAAGCAGGAAAGTCGGGAATTTCTGCAAGTGACATAAGGACTTCCGCGGGAAGAATCCCCATGGAAAACCTTAAAACTAAACCCTTTTCAAAAACCCTTTGCTTAAGTCCAAAATTTCACCTCACTTATTAAACTCATGAGAAGAACATTGGACTGGGGGGACTTGAAGAGGTAGGTCCCAGCAGAGCCCAGTTGGACCCACAGGACTCACCTTGAAGAGACGTCTGCGCAGAAACCAACTGGATCCGCAGGACCCACCATGCTCAGAGACGTGACGTCCTTACGCGCAGTACGCAAGCTGTTCCCGCAGGAAATGCCTCCCAATGGTGAAGTACTCCGCCTGTTCCCGCAGCTGCGGATACAAGCCATCAGAGAAGGCCACCCGCGCAGCAAGGCTACACGCACAAGGCACTTAGCTCTCAATAATTCAGTAGTCACCTGAAGGAATGAGCAAAGCCGGGAACAATCCCGCACAAAGACGGGAGGGGGAATACTCCCGCCCAAATGAGCCAGTCCGTACGATACTGGAAGATCTTTTGTACTGTACCTGACGAGGTATGGGCAAAAGATCTGACCAGGGATACGACAGCCCATTGACAACAGTATGGCGAGCAGCATGCTCTTGTACTGTATGTCACTATTAGCCGCTACCTACTCACCAACTCCTGTCATACCACGTGCATAGCCTGCAGTTGGTGGAAAAGGAATAGTACACAGCAGGCCTGGTCAATGTCAGCCGCTGCCTACCCACCAACTACCAGCATGGCACGTGCGTAGGCCACAGTTGGTAGAACATGAATACTATTCAACCGGCTATACCCTCTTGGAAACCTACCTTCGGCTATAAATACCCCAAATGGTATGATCATCTCATCTTATCTTGTATCTTATATCTTATACCTGATATCTGCTCTAGCAATCTCTTAATATACACTTATATTCAAGAGCAATCTAGTCTGATTCTCACGCCGGAGGGTGGTCACAAGGAGGTACCCCCCCCTTCTCAGTGACGAGCTCACGGTGTCTGTTTTGCAGGTTATCAGAAGAACCATCTTTGCCGGGTCTAACCCCTCGTGGGAAACATCTATTTAACCCCCAGATTATCCGTAATCTGCCCAGGGGTCGATTAGTGTTTCTTCAACCATTATTCCTATTTATAAAATACATACACTTGTAAACCAGAATACTAATTAGAAACCTAATTAATCCTATTATTAATATATATAAATTCAACGTCAATTCAAATGACCCTAATTAACAACCTTCAAAATAAGTTAATAAGTCACAATGCCATGACTTATTAACTTTTTTGAAAAAGTTAAAGGTAAAATAAAGAATCCCAAACAACATTCAAAATGAAAGGGATCTCGACTCATTTTCCACCTTGGCGTCACTTTGATACGTCTCCACATGGTCGGGGTTTTGCTTTCGAGACTTGTAATAAACTAGCGGGTTAAACGAAATATCTTGGCCTTCCTCGTGTCTACCAACTACATATCCTGTTCAAACACTTTCATGGATGGCTTGAGGATTTTAGAATTATCGAGCCAGTTGTGTCACTGAAATCATGCAGTGCAACACCATTTGAGAAAAAAAGAATAAACTATCTCTAATCAGGGTACGATCTTTAGAAATAAAATTGATCAAAATATTTCCACCAGTTGAAAATTTAGAATTGATAAAATCATCCAAAATTAAATTCAATCTTTCCTCGATTGACATGGTGGTTAGAGTTTGCAAATCCAAATCAATATCAAATATCAATAGTATTATAATAAGCAAAGTAGTTATTATATCGAAACAGAAGGCAAATGGGCAACAAGTTGCGCCACTATCCTAATCAGAATTTCGTTCTCCGTCAACCACCATTGTACATTTCAAAACTTTTAACAAAATTGGCCGAACAAACCATATCATTGTCAAGGAGGTTGTTGGCGACCTATTGAGTGGGTTACCATCAAGGTGATGCGGGAAGCATCAATATTATCTTTTATTTTTGTCTTTATTTTTATTAGATCTTTTATTATTTTTATTTTTATTTCATTTCCATGTTATCTGTTTTTTCTTTAGTATAAATAGGTTGCTAGGATTTATTTAAGAGTTAGGTTTTGTTGAATATGACATTGACGAAATTGTTTTTGGAACCTATGGTTCGTTTTACTAGTTTTTAATTAACTAAAGTGTCATAGCCATTTGAATGCTTTCATTTCTGCATCACAAGGACATGCTTCACAAATAAACATTCATCTTCATCCAAATCACTTCCATCCTCATCAAACTTAGACTCATGTTGTGACTCGCTCTAGGGATAAGTTTGCTCAAAGCTCCGATTCGGTTTCCTTTTCACTCATCTTCTTTTTCAACTCAAGATCTTGAATCCGCCGACGTAGTATTTTGTTCTCTTCTTGTGTTTGAAGATCTTGGACTTGTCTCCAGCGCCTTTTAATCTTGATATCCTGTGGGTCGGGATAGACATCACCACTGCCTTAGTCAGCGGTCCTGTGAGTTGCAAGTCATTCTTTACCACGGGCACATGGGAAGCGAATAATTATTACCATGCCATTGTCGGTGGGTCTACGATCTCGAGGGTCTTAAATTCCACGCAGAACCATTTGACAACCAAGAACTCTAATATCAAATGATGCACGCGGAAGTAATAAGTTCAAGATAGTTGTTGATTCAAAGACTCAACACGGAACTTGAAGTTCATGAACAAATGCCTAAATTTTAATAGTTTTCATCTCCTTCTATTCTTTATATATAGTTGAACATTATTTCTATTTACATACAGTTGTGAACTAGAACACTAATTAAAGACTATAATTAGTTATTAGTCTTCCATTAAATTTACATGACCCTAGTTAACAACCTAAAGGACGGTGTCTCCATCCTGGGGTTGTCTCGATCTTTTTAGGGACCTAAAACGCATAATAAAAATGAGACCCTTTTCATATGAAAAAATGTTTTTATCATGTGACTTTTATCTCATATATACGTATGCATAATTATAGACCACAAATCATATCGACAAATAATTCCAAAACCTAAATTACCTATATATAATTTGTTACTTTTTAGAATTTTGGGGCTTAAAGTCGTTGATTCATTGCTTTATTTCACTCTCTGGTCCACCCTCCGCTCCATCCGTTTGCCAATTTTTAGATGCCACTTTGACTCGTTTCCATAATGTACATGCATCACGAAATTCATTTGTTGATTTGCTATGTATCAAATTAATAACGTACTACAAGTTGAGAGATGGACCCGATGCCTAGTAGCTTTCAGATTTTGTGGCATGGGTAAGTGTACTGGACTACCTATCATGGCATGGCATGGCATGCAAGCTCTTATAAAGTCATGGGGGCCCTCCCGCTATCAAGAAGAACATGCAACACTAAAAACTAGAAATAAAATTCCAGACATATTATTCCCTACGTGTAAACACGTTTATATTTATTATTGTTTATCCCATTTTTATATTTATGATAAAAATGCTCATTGAGTCATTGTTGTTATGCTCGTTACCATTATTAATTTATTATTATTATTATTATTATTATGAATTTATAATATAAGTGACTTAAATAGAACAAGCTTGAAAGTTGGCTATTATTCTTTAAAGTTGTCCTCATTCAAAATTATATATTTTTATGTGTATTTATCATGCATAAACAAAGAAGTATATAGGTAGAGTTATAAACACTAGACAAAACCTTTATAACCCTAAATAAACATAAAATCTTAGCTATGTCCGTTCCAAAAATAGATGTACATTAGTACATTAATGACGAACCTTTCGTCAAACAATTCATAAAAAGTTCTTTAATAATCGATTCATTTAAAGTGGTAGATATATACCTCCCACTTGTGATCTAGTAGTAGGAGGCTTGGATTCTCCAGTGAAGACTCAAATTCGAATCTCACTTGTGTCACTTTTGGTTGCATATTGGAAATGAAGGATTTGAGCTAGGCCTTATGCAAAGGTTGTTAGCTCGAACCCTGAGCCCACCCGGGTTTTCGTCCCACCGTGTGTTACGTCAGAGATTTCTACTCTTGTGGTAGCACAACGACTGTCAAGTGACAGTCAATGGTATGGTTTTCCGGGAGAACACCCAAGCAAAACTTTGAAGCCAGTGTGGGCCCGGTTAAGATAACATAGTCTGGCCAGAGTGGGGTATCAGGGCTCTCCAAATTTGGAGAGTGCGGTAGTATAAATACAAAAAAGTCGTCGTTATAAAAAAATATAGGTATCATCAAAATACTCACATGATATAATAATATTGGAGGTAACTACCAACAATTTTTACCAGGCATTTGATTCAAACTAAAACATTGAATTTGGTAGGTGGTGCATTTATGAAGCCTAACAATGACCCGTGTATTATCAGTATACTATAGACTAGGCCAACAAGCCTTTGGGCTATGGACGTTTATAAAACTTAAGAGAGGAAACAATACACGTACTCACACACACACAATGGCAGCAATTGTGGATGGTTTTGAAGGAGAGTTGAAGGAATTGAGGGAGGTTTTCAATAGTGGAAAGACAAGAGAACCATCATGGAGGAGGTCACAACTGCAAGGGATACTCTCTCTTTTCAAAGAGAGAGAAAGTGACATCATGGAGGCTCTCAATCAAGATTTGGGAAAGCATAACGTAGAAGCTTATAGAGATGAGGTATAACTTAATCGTCTAGCGTAACACATTTAAAACACCATTGTATATGTGTATTATGCAGTTCTGACATTTTTTTAACGTATTCCTGGTTCTAAGGGAGTTCATTTAAAAACCAAGAATACGTTGAGAATTACGAAACCGCATAACGCATTTGCACGTGATATTTTTGACTGATATATGTGTGTGTGTATATTATTATTATTATTATTATTTTGTTAATTTTATCTATTATAGATATCATATAGTTGTAACATTCAAATCAAAGGACAACATATTTTACTAGATCTAACTATTTAGCATCCTTTTTTTCTTTTTCTTTTTAACGTCTAATAATCTACAACTAAATCCATCGATCTAACCTGCTTAATGTGAGAACCCTCGATCTTCAAAAGGGAGGGAGTACCTCTTACACCACCATATATATTGTTTGTATATTTAATATTTTTCCGTAAAAGTGACATGTTTTTGTAGTAATGAATAGTAAAATACAAAAATTTGAATATTGAAGTTTTGAGTGATGAGAAGAGAGTACGTAACGTACACGAAATTTGGAGTTTTTTACAGGATTAATATCGTTTAAGAAATTCTTTTCACAACTAAGCATGGGTTTGAAAATTTTTCAAAATTAATGCAATCTCCATTAGTAATGGCAACTTGAAAAAACCCTATAGGGTTAGTCAAGGAATGTAAGGGAATGTAAGACTTAAATTATTGGGAATGTATAAGTTGCCGTTACTAACGGCAACTTCTGCTATGTTTTTGTCAAGTTGCTATTACCAATGACAACAAAGTTGTCATTAGCAATGGAAACTTCTGTCATGTTTTTTCAAGTTGCCATTACTAATGGCAACTTCTGAAAAGTTGTCGTTAGCAATGGAAACTTATGACAGGTTGCCGTTAACAATAGAAACTTCTACCAAGTTGCAATTACTAATGACAACTTCCGATATCACTTCTTTGCTTCACGTGTGTTTGTTTGGAACAATAAATAAGATGAATGTCAGTAGCTAAAGATGCATGCATGTATTTTTTAAACTTCTAATATAATACATGCATCCTTTTAATTATGTTTAGTTATTATAATATAAGTAGATTGAGGGGAGACCGTTATTTTTAAAAGGTGTTAATGAGAATTAATTTTGAAACTTGCTTTGTTTTTATTTTATTTTTTTAAGTCAAGATTATGAACAAGCATGAAAATCAGTACTTTTTCAATTAACTCGAGTAACTCAAAATTCACCTCGTTGAGCATAGTCAATAACCATGCTCACATTGCATTTAGAAAATATTAACATATTTTGTAATTTTCTTTACATGTTTGCTAGTTAAAGATAATACACTTGGTGTATTAAAATTTAAAAGTTAATTAATAAAAAAAACAACATTTATAACAAACCATAAAGCATACATTAAAACCCTAAATTCATAAGAAACCTTAAAGCATGCGTTAAAACCATAATACATATACTAAAAACATAAATTCACAATGCTCCACCGCACCTAAACCATCAGAGTCGGAGTCGCGATCTTCAACCGGAGCATTAGTCGCAGCCGCAAACGTGGAATCACGTCTAAGAAATGACCACAAGGAGATGTGTTTAAAACCGTGGTTCATAAACTCGTTTCGGTACCGAAAAGTTGCCATTAGTAATGGTAACTTGGCAGAAGTTTCCATTGTTAACGGCAACCTGTCATAAGTTTGCATTGCTAATGACAACTTTTCAGAAGTTGCCATTAGTAATGACAACTTGACAAAAACATGGCAGAAGTTTCCATCGCTAATGACAACTTTTCAGAAGTTGTCATTAGTAATGGCAACTTGACAAAAACATGGCAGAAGTTGTCATTAGTAACGGCAACTTGACAAAAACATGGCAGAAGTTGCCGTTAGTAACGGCAACTTATACATTCTCAATAATTTAAGTCTTACATTCCCTGACTAACCCTATAAGGTTTCTTCAAGTTGCCATTACTAATGGAGATTGCATTAATTTTGAAAAATTTTCAAACCCATGCTTAGTTGTGAAAAGAATTTCTAAAACGATATTAGTTCTGTAAAAAACTCCGAAATTTGCTATATAAAGAGGCTTGAAGTTATTGCCATAATAAATATGCTGAAAAAGATAATTTATGCATTTATCTTATATTTCATATTGTTTTGGTTTCTGCCTGCTTAGCAAGTGTGGCTTTTTATAGAAGCTTTTCATTAAAACGGACTAGCGAGATGCTAGAACAAAGCAAACAACCAAACAAAAGAAGTAAAGAAAAAAACAAAACCGTCAATGATAATTCAGTGTGTTTAATAAGTTAATGATTTAATAATGTTCTTTTGGATTTGAAATTTTGAAGATTGGAACAGTGATCAAATCTGCAAACTATGCACTAGGGAACTTAAAGAAATGGATGTCTAGCAAAAGGGTAAATTTCAAAAGTTTTTATAAAAATATTTTGACATGTTTTTATTTTTTAGTGGTTTTGAGGGTAAAATAGTAAATTCATGTTGACAGGCTAAATTGCCGCTAGCTTCGTTCCCCAGCTCGGCTAAGTTGGTTCCGGAGCCGCTTGGTGCTGTACTCATCATATCATCTTGGAATTTTCCATTTGGTACCTCAACTTTATGGATTTTACATAACTAACCCTTGTTCACTGTTTTGTACATGTTTGATAAGTTGTAGATTTCTGTAACGACTCTAACATGTTTTTTTTTTGTTTCAAAATTGTATACAACAGGTTTATCATTTGAACCAATAATAGGGGCAATAGCCGCAGGAAATGCAGTAATCCTAAAGCCTTCCGAGCTAGCTCCAACATGCTCCTCAGTTGTCGCTAACACTATCCGTGATTACCTTGATAACTCGGCAATTAAGGTCGTTGAAGGTGGACAACATGTCGGTGAATATCTTCTCCGACACAAATTTGACAAAATATTCTTCACAGGTCCAAACTTTTCTTTGGTTTTTGTTATGCAGCATGTCTTGATTTATTCTTATTAATATTACCATATAGTTTTCTAGTTTGAATAATACATCTCATTTTTGGTGTCACACATGCTCATATGATGCAATATAATAATAGTATTATATTGTATAATACATTTCTGCAATGTATACCTTAGAGAAATACAAGACTCATAATTTGAAATATGGTTTTCGATAGGCTGTCCAAGAGTGGGCGAAATTGTTATGACAGCCGCTGCTAAATTTCTAACTCCAGTGACTCTAGAGTTGGGTGGAAAATGTCCTGCTGTGGTTGATTTCATCTCTAGTTCTTGGGACAAAAAGGTAATTCAAGCTTGGCATTACTATTTATTTATGTATGGGTTGAGTGGTTGACTCTGCAAAAAAATTTGCATACGAGTTCATTTGAATCAACTCAAATTATACAAGTCCATTTGTGTCATCTCAAATGATACACTAATTTGTCACAATGGGTCTCTTGTATAAATCGTGTTGCCTTAAATATGTCCAAGTGAGCCAATACCACCACGACCTAGTACTAGTCACACCGCATCAACATTGCCACTAGCCATCGTTAAAATAAATATAGTCGATGCACCAATTTTGATACTTTTTTTTCTCTTAAGGTCTATTTTAACCGGAGCCTATTTTGGTTAGAACTTGTTTTGACTTGAACGGCGCTCTGAACCCATTATAAGACCCTTTCTGGCTTTTTTGCTAGACTTAATAAGATCAACATTTAAAATACACCTCAATAATATAAACATGTCTATATGTCCAATTTCATGTTTGTTTCTCGTAGCAGATCGCGATTAAAAGAGTTATTTGGGGAAAATATGGAGTGTGTGGAGGACAAGCTTGTGTCGGAATTGATTACATTCTCACACAGAAGAAATTCGCACCTACTTTGGTAATAAACAAACCTTAAATTTCATATCCATATCAATTTACTTATTTACATAACATTAATCACCAGAAACAATTAACAGTTTAAACACTTTAGGTTGCATTATTGCAAAAATACATCAAGAAATCATTTGGAGACAATCCAATGGAATCTCATAGCATGACTAGGATAATAAACAAGAAACACTTTACAAGACTGAAAGCGCTTTTAGAGGAACCTGGTGTCAAATCTTCAATCGTTTATGGTGGTAAATCAGATGAAGAAAACTTGTAAGTAAAGCTTATGTTAATTAATACAACAATATAAATTTAAATCCTGCAAGGGTGCAGGTATAGGTGGTTTTTATAATTATACGAGTATTTAGAAGTATGCTAGTTTGCGGTTTAAAATTAAAAAAAAAAATCAAATATGGAGGGCCGGGAATTAATGAATCTTGAGCCCTTGTAGATTTATTGAGCCGACAATATTGGTTGATCCTCCACTTGATTCTTCGATCATGACCGAAGAAATCTTTGGGCCGTTGCTTCCAATTATCACCGTAAGAAAACTATCACCCTCTACCATTGTACTACATAATATATCAATGGTAACAAATGGTCAACCCTGTTTGACTTTTGCATGCAGTTGGAAAGAATTGAAGATAGCGTTGAGTTTATAAGGGCAAGGCCAAAACCACTTGCTATTTATGGCTTCACATCCAATGAAAAACTCCAGAAAAAGATGATTTCGGAAACTTCATCAGGAAGCATTACATTCAATGATTCCATAGTTCAGGTAATTATTCAAAAACTTATATATTAATCAATCTTTTAATTTTAAACAAGGGTATTCATAAAATGTTGAACTAGACCGCCCAAAGAGAAGCAAATCAGCCGGCTTGAGATTGTTATATGGTTATGGTTATGGTCCGGTTTTGACAGTGTAACGTTCCAGCCTAGGGTTTTGAACTAGTTACCGGTCGTTTAACTTTTTTATATTTATATTTATATTTGTATTCATATATTTGTTCTATAAATGCGTAGTTATGCATATTAATTATACGTACTGATAATCACTTTAATCATTTTAATATAAAAAAACAAGAGTAAACTGTCATTTTCGTCTGGTTTGGTCACTTTCGGCACTTTCATAAAAAAAGCTTTCCTTTTCCGCCATTATGGTTTCTAAAACTTGCATAATGACAGTTTACTCAGAAAACAATTTTTAAACCAGTTGGTTGGTTTGGTTTATCGTTTTTTGAAACTTAAGCTATCGGTTCGGCCCACAATATTTTTCATGGACCATGAGCCTCTTATTAATTAGTATATGTGACTGTTTAACAACGGGTTATGTTTTTTTATGAAAAACATTACAGTATGCAGTTGATACATTACCATTTGGAGGAGTCGGTGGAAGCGGATTTGGAAGGTACCACGGAAAATACTCGTTCGAAAATTTCAGTCATGAGAAGGCAGTGATGACGAGGGGATATCTTATTGATTTTGGGTTCAGATATCCTCCCTGGAATAACAAGAAATTACAGCTACTTAAATCTGGTTTACGATATGATTACGTTACACTTGTTTTCGTTAAGTTAGGCTTAAAAAGTAAAGCTTGATTGATTACATTTAAATACCTTCAACATGTTTTAATAAATAACAACTGTTTGAATGCTTTTGTTAATGTGTGTTATTATGTGCGCGCAAGTGTGCAACTGTTTGACGTTATAACCAAGGATGTAAAATTAAATTTGTAGGCAATAAGTATATGTGTTGTTTATACAGATTTAAATTGTAATGTGAAAATATACACCTTTTATACATTACCTATCCTAAACCATAAAATATATGTCAATACATAAAATTTTTAAATCTTTATGCATATCTTATAGGTGGAAAAATATTATTGTAGACATTAACACTTTTAAATAAATAAAAAATATGTAAAAATTAATATATAATTATATCTCAAAAACACATAAAAATAATCAAATGTAATTTGACTTGCATATATTTACTATTTAATTGAGAGCAAAAGGTACATCATAAGATTTTTAAAGTTTTTTAAAATAAAAGATATTAAAAAATAAATATATTTTATTTAAATAATTCCTGTTTTTTAAAATATTATTATAAAAAATGAAAGAGTTGTAATTATAAGAGAGAAAGTACAAAAAAAGAATAATAATAAAAAAAACATGAGTGTTTTTTATCTATAAGATAGTATATATATGGAATATAGAATGCTGTAATGTAGAATAGAGTAAAAATAATTTCACACTAAAGGGTATGCCTTATGGAGCATCATGTGTGATGCCTACGTGGCTTGCATGAGCTCATTGGAACACTACGCCCCTGTCATCATCTCCCTAGTCACATAGTGCAAATTGTCATGGTCACACAGGTTATTTGCCTTTTAACTAATTAGTTTTTTTTTCTGTTTTATTTTTTTTTTTAATTTTCTAATATAAAAGAATAGAATGGTGGCAAATGATGAAGAATTAGGTATAACATTGATGTGTTAAATGACGGAAAATAAGAACAGTGGCCCGTAATGCAATATGCATGCATAGTGTTAGAGCACGACAAAGGAGAGAAGAGTTAATATGACAATTGACAAGGAAAGGGCTGTATAGTAGCCAACACCCCACGTTGTCATTTACGTACGTAGATGTGCCCAACAATCAACATCCTCACATTCCATGCATAATTGACTTTACGTCGGTCGGTTCTTTCTCTTTCATGTAATTCCTTATTCTATCTTGGTTAATTAGTAGCCTATAAAAGGCTATTATGTCTATGAAATATGAACAAATGAAAACAAGAAATAGGGGCTGCAAACATACTGAATGAACAAAAACAAAGCGTTGTTTGTATTTGTTCATTAAGAAAATGAAGATGTTCATGAACAGTTTACGAACACTTAGTGAGCAAGATTTGTTGCTTGTGTTCGTTTATTAAGGAAATGAACATGTACGTGAACTGTTCACGGGTATTTATCGAACACAAACAAATGTTCACGAACATAAAAGAACACAAATGAATACAAGCGATCATATTTCATTTTACTACTTTAGAACAGAATCTCCATTTTTAATCACAAGCATTACGCAGAATCCACCAAAATAAATATATACTTAACATAGTTATCCGAACTTGACATAACTAGGGTTCCATACTTTTTAAGATTAAAACCAATAAAATAAAAATTTATAATATAAAAACCTTTAAATGAACAAACATTGAACACAAACTAACATAAATGAACACCGAAGGTTCACGAAATCAACAAACATGGCCTTTATTTATGTTTGTTTGTTTAACTAAACGAACAAAGTTTCTTATTTGTGCTCGTTAATTTATTAAAAAACACAAACTTTCTGTTGAATGGTTCACCAACTATTCGTTGAACGTTCGGGTTTGTTTGCAGCTCTAATTAGAAATATTTTTTGTTCTTGTCTTTTTTCTTTGAGCTAGACTTGTTATTTCTAATTGGATGATGGAAAGAAAGGGAAGGTTGTACTTCATGAATGGATTTATTTTAGATTTAATTATACAGATGAACTAACGACCACATTAATAGACCGTAACGTTATGGATTTAACAAAGAAAGGGAACGTTGTACTTCATAATCATGGATGATGTACAAACTAACGTGGGTATATTTATTTCGGATATAATTATTTAGATATCAAAGGGACATAGTAATATCAAGTTGGGCAAAAAAATTTTGTCACCTTTTATGTAGTTGAGGGGATTGAAATTGCGTATAACTAACCAAATGCTTAAGTAATAGAACAATAATATTTAAAATCAAAAGAGAGAATTATAATTCATAAACCTCGAAAGACTTCTTTGTATAAAACATTTGATGTTCTAGATAAGTTGTAATGATCGAGTTCAAGTGTGACGATTGTTAATACGGACATTGAGAACAATTCCAGAAGAGAATTGGATTTGCAGATGTTGTCATGTATATATGACTCCAAATGAATTTGCGAAGGCTGAAAACAAATTAAGGCCATTATGTGTTTCTATGTGAATATGAATAGGAGTATGATATAAAATGGCATAAAGCGAATTTCTGAGATTGATGACAATGAAGCTATGCATGATGAAGATTAGTTGTTGGGTTCAGAATCTGACTTAGACGATGACATGGAATTAACATGCCAACACTTGGTTCAATTCATGCTGATGAAGTGGCTGCAGTAATTAAGCATTCTAATTATCTCATCCATGGTGTCTTTGAGAATTCGCATGCCCCGACAGAGCCAGACAAAATATGGCCTTTAAATCTTAACGTACTAAATAATGTAAAAACATTTTCATACGCCAATGAAAAGTTATGGCAATAAACATAACAATTAGCAAAATCATGGTATTAGAATTAAGTTTATGACATACTGAATAGGCTAACAGCTAGCCGATGATTTATGAAGCTATCCTATCATTATTGATAGCAAATAGGTGAATCAACTATTCGCAGCTTATGCTTCTAATATTTCGTTCTCGATAGCTATCATCACCAACCCGCTAAGTCTTTCTTGGGGCATTGCGGATCTTAAATAAGATCTCAATAACTATAATTTCGAAAACCTTCTTTCTGCAGATGCTACCGTGGCTGCTGAGTTCGAAGTCGACTTTGTTGCTATCCCGTCTATTCGTTTATTTTTATTTATTTATTAACTTTTATTGATTAGTTAAATAATGGGCCTTTTTCAATTTTCGATGGGCCTATAAGTCTTTGGGTAATCTACAAAATGTGGGTCTAAAAGGTGTTGTGAGTATTATAAAAATAGTAGAATTATAATTGTCCGGATATTCTGTGTATAACATCGGAAATTTTTAAAATTTTTTGTGCCATCGAAAAAAGCATGCCCCGGCTGGACACCCACATGCACACTCTTAGAGCCGACCATGATATTCTCACCCTTCTTTTAACGATGATTTTAAATGAAATTGGGTACCAGTTTTATTATGTTTTTTGTTAACTTTGTACGAGTTTTCATCATTTAGAATGCTTTTTTTTTTAATCTAGCCGATTGGAGTCATCATTCAAGTGGGAGCCTAAAGTCTTATCTTGAGTTACTCCCTCTAAAAATGTCCTTGTTGATCGAGGACATGTCTGATTCGCTCAGATTTCATGTTGTTTGGTTTGATAAAATCAAGCATCTGAATGGAATCATTTACCACTTATTCGGACAGACTTAAAATTAAGCTGAATGATTCAGCGGACAATCTTACCCTGCTGGTGCTTCTTAGTTCTTACTCCACTCAACCAACTTCTTATGCTTCATCAACGTCCATCTAAAGCCGACTAGGTCGCGCCGCCGCTGGAAGAAGAACCTGCCGGCGCCGTGGCGCCACTGTTCACAAACGTCGCCGGCGTTGTCCAACGCCGTCGAGACCCAGCTAACTTAGAGGAGAAATTGCTACAACCAACCAAGTATATTGGGTTCCGTCTACAGTTTTCTTGGGCCACCGAAGTTAGATCGGATGAGGAAGGGTTAGGGATTTTGGTATGATAAAAGAGAAACAAGCTGGTTTGTTTATTATTTCTTGGACTTGTTTCTAAAGTAAATAGAAGGAAATAGAGTTGTGAAGTGCACTGTTGACATTTTGAGTTTAAGTTAGCTTTTACAATTTAAGAAGAAAGTATTCCTTCAAGAATAAAGAAACTTTTTCAATTGTTGGTTTCATATTATGCAATATCTATTTTGTTGTTTGTAATCATGTTTAATTTGGTTCAACATATTCGGTAATCGGTAGATTGTTTATTTGTTTGCTAATAACTCAGAGGGGTAAAATAGTCATTATCTACAGTCATTCAGAGGCTCAACCAAACAGCACTTGTTGGTTCAGCACTTAATAGTTCAGAGTCTCTTAGTTATTCAGACCTCTTGTTGGTTCAGATTGGAAACAAGTCTGAATGAAATAGAGACATAATTACCCACGCACACCACCTTTAGCTCCTTCTCCTCCTTCTCTTCTGGCGACTCAGGCACAACACCATTATTCTCGCTCGATCTCAGCCCGATCCCAAGCACAAACATGTATGATTTTTATTCACTACTCGATTTCTGCTCTTATCTTTCCCATCTGTCGTCGATTTCTGTTACATGACCTCTATGGTTCGAACGGCTAGGCCTAGAAGCTAGGGTTTATGGTTTGAACGGCCAATTGATGCTCAGTTTATGCTGATTGATATTCTATTTGGTTGAATCTTACTTTTATTTTGACAATTTGGTTCGAATGGCTAACTTTTGCTCAATTAATGCTTTTACCATCATAGTTTGTGTTTGTCACATATCTATTAATTTAGGGGTGTTCTCGATCCGGTTTTTAGGTTAAACCGTGAACCAAACCGTTAGTGACGGTTTTTTAGTATTGAAAACCGTTACCGAACTGTTGAAACCTAAAACCAAACCAAACCAAACGGTTTGGTTTCACGGTTTAGACTTCAGGGTTTGTTTCATAAAGAATGGTATCCTGGATCAATTTCTTTTCTAGATAATAATTGTTATTAGACTCGAAAGGTAAAAAACAAACAGAAACTCTGTAAATTTGATGAGGAACTGTTATGCATATAAACACCCATATGTAGACATGCAAGCATACTTGGTTTAGCTAAATTCAATGTTTATCTGCTTATGCATTTTATCACATAAATTTTTCACTCCCAATAAAATTAGACCAGATAGTATATTTGAGTGTTAATTGCTCACTGCCAACAACCATTCTTTCTATGCGTACAAAGCATATGATTGTGGAGATTATTATTAAGTTATATTTCAACTATCAGGTTACTTGGCCTGGTATTATAAGTATTGAGCTAATAAAAAATTTCTTAAAAATTATAACATTTAAGTGCTACGGTTTGGTCCAGTTTTATACGGCCGGTTGTTTAAATAAACAACAAACCAATCTGTTCGTTACGGTTTGAAAACTTTCAAACCGACCGACCAAAGTTTAAATAATAAAACCGACTGTGAAACCAAACCGATGACCGGTTTGGGCGGTGTCACAGTTTTAAACCGAACCATGAACACCCCTATTTATTATGATAGTGGTGGAATGATTTTGTTTTTCCAACACAAGGAACGTGGAAGCTTCCCATGTTTGTTTTGTTCAAAAATCTTAGGTACTTCCCTTTTTAATGCTGTATTATTCTTGCTTAACGATTGATATTATGATTAAAGTTTTCATATGGTCATATGTAATGGTTGTGTAGCCCTATAGACGTGATATTAGCCGCTGAATTGGTTAAATCAGGATCTATTACATATGTTTGGTCGAGTGTTTGCTTTGCTGTCCAAATGGCATGTTTAATGTGTTCATTTGAAGCTATAAATGTTCGTTTAATACGCTAATTTTGCTGCACTGGTTTGCTGTTGCAACTACATGTTTATTAGGTTGTTTTGCTGTTAAATATATCAATTTAATGTGTTATGTTGCTGCAGTAGTTTGCTGTCCACATGGTAAGTGTAGTGCGTTAATTTTAAGCCGTGAATGTTGATTTATTAAGCTAAATCTACTGTTGTAGTTTGCTGTCCGAACGGCGTGTTTATCATGATTGTTTTCAAGTCTTTTAAACTCATTCTCTTGTACTTTTATGTATAGCTTGTACTTTACATTATTTTTATTGTCTTTTTACCTTCTAGTTCTGATCCCCTAGGTTGTTGGTTGTTTACCTTCGTTGTGATATTTGTTTTTTAGAAATAGCCCAAAAAGAAATGACCCATAAAGAAATGGCACAAAAAAAGAGTAGGATCTGTTGGAGTCACGAGGCTATTGACAAAACGTGGTGGAGAAAGTGATGGCCAGTTCGTTCATGACATAGAATGGGGTTCACAAGGCATTGAGTATATGACTAGTCACTTTGCGTGACGAGATAGCTACTCAACTAATTTCAAATTAACAAAATTAATTTTGTATGCGAAGTATTAACTTCTATTTGGATTTTAGTATGTTTCCATGGATTTTGAAGTAATAGTGTAATTTGGATTTTCTATGATGTTTTGTATTTTCTTTTTATACTTATTTATCATTCGGAGTTCTAAATAAACAAGTACATTTCTTTCAGCATAAAATAGTTCAGAGGGTAAGATAGTCATTTTGTACAGTTATTCAGATGTTCAACCAAATAGACTTTATCTTGTTCAGATCTTACTGGTTCAGACCTCTTTATGATTCGGCATTTAATGATTCAGCAATTGCCAAACAGCCCCTAAGTCGAGCTCTAAGCTTGCTGTGATATCCAAGGCCACCATATAACATATTGAGGTTTATAATACTTTATTTTATTCATTTGTTACACCTACATATATTGGGTACAATTCAACAAGTTTGCGTTTATTTTTTTAGTTGTTGAACCTGAATCATCTGAACAGTTCTATTCATATGGATTACTCTTTACAAGCATTCAGTTGCCAGTTGCAATTTATATCAATATTCTTTTTAATGTGGTTAGAGTTAAAATATTTTCCCCTTATGGGTCGTAGCAAGTTTAAACATTCGGTTGCAATTTATACCAATATTCCTTTGTTTGAAATTTATTTATGATGAAGGATGGATATTCTATTTAATGAAACTTTTAATACGATGGATTAAAAAATAAACTATTGAGTAGAGTTTCATTTCTTGAATTTTGTTATAGTTTTGTCTCAAATTAAGTAAGACCATTCACACGTCCATGTTTCTTGTATAAATTAACAAAAGATATAGGCTAGAAGTACCTTCCTCTTCTACTTATCATCTACTTATCATACTTCATTTCCTTTAAGAATTTCTTATGATCACATATTACTCCCTTGTAACATTTTATGGTCTCCCTTTAAAATATTAGGGTCAGGTTATTTTACAAATGTAAACAAAAATGAGAAGTATAATAAGGATTTATAAGCACACAAAAAAACCCTCAAGAAAAAATAATAATAATAAATAATATCTCAAAATTTAATAAAAAACGAATAAAGTAAAAACACAAAAATGTTTCCACCGTCTTCCTCTTTAAAAAAAAAAGACACCATGTTGAGGGGAAATGATCATTGTGTCTTTTTGTTTATAATTGTATTTTGTATTTATTTCGTCATCGATTGTGTTTTTTAACTTGACAATTGACATTATGTCTTTTTTTTCTTAATATTATGTTATATTACTCAATATTGTGTTATATTTTGCGAGCTATTGTGTCTTTTTTGTTATAATTATGTCTTTTGTTCATTTTTGTCATTGTGTCTTTGATCTTGGCATTGTGTCTTTTTGACGTTTTTTTAACGAGAATGACGGAGGAAACATTTAAGTTTTTATTTTTTATTTTTTGTTTTTTCTTTATATTTTGAGTTATGAGTTTTTTATTATTTTTTTTTGAACTTTTTTGTTGAAGGGTTCTTTGTGTGGCCATAAATCATTCTCAAACTTCTTATTTTTGTCTTATTTTGTATTTTAATCTTTCCCTAAAATATTAAATTAAAAACTATAAAGTTTTTTTATTTCTCTTGTGTTTTTGTCATTTCCTTTAAGAATTTTATTTGATATGGTACTCTCTTGTAACATTTTTTTTTTTGCATTTCATGGTCTCACATTAAAATAACTATAAAGTGTTTTTTATTTTTTACTTATTTTTCTTTCTTTTTTAGTGTATTATCCTTAATCATAATAATAATATTTATTATTATCAGTGTCGATGCATTATTATATTTGTAAAATAGTATGTGTGTATGTATGCATGTTGATACTATTAAAATTTAAAAAAAAAAGATATTATAATATTTACAACATTAATGCTAATAAAATCTATACTATATAATAAATAAAAGTTTTTCAATGCCACATGACATCACACAAGATGATTCTTACAAAATTTTCCCACCTCTCTTTCTTATTAAATACATTTCTCTTTCTTATTAATAGTTTTATATTTAACCTTTTTTTCTTTTTAATATATTATTTTCTCTTTTTACTAATTATTTTTTATTTAAAAATTTTAATACCAACATAAATATATTATTTAGTTTTATATAAATATATTATATTAATTATAAATATTAAGCTTTTATAAGTAACAATTTTTACGTTGATCTAGATAAAATAATTAATTTCAAATTTCAACGAACTTTTTTTTCACTTTATGTTTGTTTTGAAATGAAGATAGCTAAGGTCAATCAATATAGATGGTTGATTTGTTTTTAAGACAACCTGATTTAACACATTATAAGTTACGTGTTTCATTATCTAAAGTTAAAAGCAAAAAAAGTGAAACCACTAATTTTGTTATGGAAGTTAAATTACAAATTTTGTATACAAAAAAATATTTAGAGATTTACGAATTTTCAACAACTTTTTATTTTCGTATTATGTAATGTGTAATTTATTCAACCATATATTATATTTTTTGAACATATTTTTTGTATTTCACATTGTGTTATTATTTAAATAAATTTATTTATTATAATCTGTGTTCTGCATGGTTTCTTAATGCTATATGTCGTCACACATGAGTGATAATTATAAAAATTTCCCACCTTTTTCTCATATTAAATATATATTTATTTTTCTTATTAATAGTTTTATATTTTATTCTTTTTTCTTTTTTATCTATTATTTTCTTTTTTAATAATTATTTTCTGGCTTAAAAAATTTAACACAAACATTAATATATTATTTTGTTTTATACATATATAATATTAGTTATTAATATTAAGCTTTTATAAGATCGAATTTCAAATTTAGATGAAATAATTGATTTCAAATTTCAAAGAAGGAAATTTTCACTTTATGTTTGTATTGAAATAGAGATTAATAAAAGTTAAGACCAATCGCTTTAGATTGTTTTTAGACAACCTGTTTTAACAAATGGTTAGTTATATATATGTTCAATTACTTAGAGTTGAAACCAAAAACAAAGTGAAACTATTAATTTTAATATGATAGATAAATTTACAAATATTATATGCAAAGAAATATTTAAAGATTTACGAATTTTCAACTTTCGTTTTCATATTGTGTATTGTGTAATTTATTCTATCATTATTATATATTTATATATGTAACATATTTTTTATATTTCACATTGTGTTATTATTTAAATAAATTTATTTATTTTAACCCGCGTTCCACACGGGTACCTAACCTAGTAAATTAATAATAATAGCAAATTGTTTTTAATTTGATATATAGTGGAGACTATTAAGTGAAAAAAATACTGTCGAAAAATGTTGTAAGTGCTAATATGTACGTAAATAATGTTAGGAGCCAATGGTAATTTATTTAATAAGTTCAGGGGATGTACATTTAGTAAAAATAGTGTGGAGGGGGGGTAAGCTTAGTAACACCCTTAATAAAAAGCTTGTACGCCTTGGGTAAAGAAGAGAAGTCATGGAACTAAAAACATGATCATCAAAAAGAAACCTTCATATATTTCTTTTTCGATAAATATTATCGGAGAAGAATACTCTTTAAACTTTATCTTCATATTTTCAGTTCTAACACACTAAACTATCCGGTGTAATCTCAGGTGCATGATCTTCCTCGATAGTACATACTGCTTCGGTTGTTATACGTTAAGAAACAGACGAATTCTTTAATAAATACCTGAAATTTGTTTTAGGGACTCGTGTTTAACACGAATCCTCAGCATAAATGTCAACTTTTCGTTTGTTTTTTGCTGAAGTCAAGAAGCTTAGTTGAAAACCAAATGTGATGAAGACAAAAGACGAAGATACTAAATGTAGACCTGGTAAATTGCCCACTAAAGAGTCACCGAATATGAAAATTTGTATTTTTATATTCATTTTATTCAAATTTGTAAACGGTGTTGTAACAAACGGTTTTCCATTACTAACGAGAGTATCGTTGGCGTTTAATTATTTTATTTTATTTTATTTTTTAATATAAAGTAACACATGTCCTACACTTTTTAATCTAATTTTTTATACAAGCTACACAAAATGTACAAGTCATGGACGTTTCGAATTATTAAAAAAACAGTTCAACTAAAGTATTCTAATACAATCAAGTACAAAACTATGTATTGTTAGTAATGCCATAATTATTATAATTTAACTGAATGCAAATAATTATTAAAGTTTAGCTAACCTTCAACATTATTTGATACTTCAGTTAAAATTTTATCAAAAACAAGTTTATATATATATATATATATATATATATATATATATATATAATATGGGAGAGAAAAAGTTATATTTATGTTTACATTTTTTATTAACTTTAATTGTGAACCATAATATTCAAACTTTAATTAAATCATGTGATTGAGAATGAGTTTTTTGAGTTTTCACAACTCAAGTGGGTTTTTATTTAAACCTAACCCTATATCTATATCTATAATATTTATAAACGAAACCCTTAAAATCCTACGTGTCGCGATGTGGTCGCTTCCCCTTTTATGGAAGCCACTAGATTGCTTGATATTCAAATGGAGGTCTCTCATTGATTTAACCCAAATTCATGGGTATGGGTCTTACCAAAACCAGATAGCTCTTAAACGGGTTATAATATCTCATTAAATTAAAAACTAATCTTACCAATTATTTGATATGAAAATCATATAAAATAGGAATATACTAAAATTTAATATCAAATTTAAAAAAAAAGATATTATTTTATAATTAATAAACAATTTTATAGTAAAAAACATAAGTGGGTCATGCGTCACCAAATCCATATAGCTTTTAAACGGTTTATAACATATCATTTATTTATGAAACCCTTTCATCATCAAACCCTAAGTATATTATTAACTTTCTTACAATAAAAAAAATTAAATTCCAAAAAATAAATATTAAAAAATGAAAAATGTAAAACAACCATTCTCTCAAGCCATCAGATTGCTTTATTTATAAATGAAGGCTTCTCGCGCATTTGACCCGAATTCACGGGTAAAGGTTTCACCAAACTCAGATAGCTCTTAAACGGGTAATAACATCTCATTATATTAAAAATTAATCTCATCAAATATTTGATATGAAAATCCTATAAAATAGGGATATACCAAAAATTAATATCCTATTTTATTTAAAAAAAGATATTATTTATAATTAAGAACCAATTTTATAATAAAGAAAATAAACGGGTAATGGGCATTACCAAACCCAGATAGCTTTTAAATCATATTATAATATATCATTTATTTGTGGAACCATTTTATCATCAAACCTCAAGTAGAATAATTATTAACTTTCTTACAATAAATAAAATTAAAATCCAAACATATATATATATATATATATATATATATTAAAAACGAATAATGTAGAACAACCCCCGTGATACGAGGGATAAAATCTAGTGTGTGTGTATATATATACATATATATGGGAGATTTCAAATGAGAACCCCTTTGATTTTTAAGAACTCGAAAGAACTCAGTGTAACGATATTTTTTTCGAATTTTTTTACACATGCGTAATATATGTAGGTTACATATACGTAAAAAAATTACATAATTTTTTATGCACCGAGTCGACTTTTTACACATGTGTAACGGACGTAAAAGCTAGTGTAACCACTTACATCTTTATATATATATATATATATAGGGGAGATTTCAAATAAGAACCCCATTTGAGTTTTAAGAACTCGAAAGAACTCAGTGTAATGATTTTTTTTTTGAATTTTTTGTATACATTCGTAATATATGTAGGTTGCATATACGTAAAAAAGTTACAGAATTTTTTACGCACCGGGTCGTCTTGTTTACACATGTATAACGGACGTAAAAGTTAGTGTAATAACTTAAATCCTTATTCTCTCTCCTACTTAGATTTTTTGGTCAGATTTAATCTCAACCATATATTCAATCAATTTAATTAAATGTGTGGCCAAGAATTGAGTTCTTAAGTTCTTAAAACTCAATATGGTTCTCAAAATATCCCTCCCCTATATATATATATGTGTGTGTGTGTGTATATATATAGGATATAATACAATAATCATTTATCATACATTACGTACGGGACACCCTCAGCCCTAGATTTCAAAAAACACACGGTGGCAAATTTGTAAATTATTTCAAATCGTTTCCATCCTAATTAACCGTTTGCGTCGATTCAACCATCGTTACCAACGCCATTTGCACACACGCTTCAATTGAATTGAATGAAATACTCCATTCGCAGAAACCCAGTTACAGACGTTTTCATATTTTGTTCATATGATGATATCGATGATAAAATTGAAGGCCGATTGATGATTGTTTGATGATTACGAGATTATATGAAGTGATTTCAGTGTTCAATTTCATGTTACAGTTGTTTAAATTCATATCTAAGCCTCTGAACGTTTTAGGTTTGTTCAAGTTTTATGTTACTGAACGTTTAAAGGTCTGAATGTATAAGCTTGAACTTCTAAACCTTTTTTGTTAACCTTGAATGTATAAACTGAACGTATAAACTTGAACTTTTGAATTGAACGTATAAACTTGAACGTTTAAACTTGAACTTTTGAATTGAACTTCTAAACTTGAACGTTTAAACTTGAACTTTTGAACGTATTACTTGAACGTTTTAGTTTAAGAGTATTGAGGTAATTGGGTAATTGAACGTATACTTGAACGTTTAAAGGTGTTCGTTTTGGTCTGAACGTTTAAATTTGTTTTGGTCAGAGCATTTTAGTGTTTTTAGTTTGTTCAGAATGTTTAAACGTGATATTTTGAACCGCAATAAGAGCTCAATCGAGTATAGTATTCTGCAATTTCACAATCGATTGATGAATCTAAATCCTTCTACACATCAATTTGAATGATTAAATCATCATTTTTGATCAATTCTTGAAGATTCTTGATATTCAACGACGTTTTGCATGTTGAATTTGGTTTTTGACTTTAGAGATTTCATACTTTATGCTTTGATTAGGGTTTAGAAATTGGATGAGACGATGAGTTCAGAATTTGGATCAAATTGGATTTGTAATCGATGAATTTGATCATGAACTAGTTTGGGTTATTTACGAAACTGCCATTGCCTGTTTTTTAATCCAACGCTCTGGAAGGTCGCGTACGTAATGTATGATAATATATTATTGTACAATAACATATATATATATCGAGAGAGATTTATATGATACAAACCCTTAGGCCATAAGATATACTCTAACACATCCTAATTCCACATAAGCTGCACATCACTCATTTTCCTCTCTTTCACTCCATCTCATCTAAAAGAATTGGTTTAATCCATTTAACTCCATCTCACTCTAATAATTTTTAACAAATCAATTAGTAATTAATACACAGTTAATGCATATTGTTCATTTTAAACGCCGTGAAAAGCATAATCCATAGGACTTTTTAATAAACTTAACACTAGTGGAGAGTAGTTTAATTCATATTTAAAGTGCAATATCATCTTAACTTATCTTGGGCATTAGAGTATACCCCAAGACTTTACTTTCAGGAAAAGGTGTACAAAAAAACAGGTGTTGGGACCGGTTCTATGCAAACCGAATCGAACCGTTTGACAGTTTGACAATAAAACCGGTTTCACCCAAACCGGTTCCCCTTATGATCTACCAAACTGGTTTTAAAACCGGTTTAAACCGAACCGAGCTGGACCAGGTTGGCCTCTCTTGTTCCTAAACCGGCTTGGGTCAAACCGGTTTTGACAAGGCTTTGACCAAACCGGTTCGGTTTGGAAAAAAAAAAACACCTGTGTTGTACACCTCTACTTTCAGGATCAGGGTCGTATAGTGACTATGGTGGGCTAGCGGGTTCATAGTAGATTTATCTAACTTTCGTTTTCTTCGGATTGCGGGAATGCTTAAAGTTTTGGGTCGGCATGTTTCTGGGCTGGACTTATGATTGGGGCTCATGCTTTAGCTCGTTTGTGCGCACTGGTTCATAACTTCATATTATCATATAGTTGTGAATTGTGATAATTTACTTGTAACAAAATTAAAAATAAAACAAAAAAAATTAAAAGATTATCAAAAGTCGACAATCTGTTTGCATTTATGCTTCATATATTAAAGTTTACGTAATCACAAAAATATACAAATATATACTAAAGTGATGTTTTTATCATTCCTTTTTTTTTCTTATGACTTTTATAAATAACACCGAACAACAAAAAGCAACCTTCACAAACGGAGAGACGCC